>NC_052162.1:105186838-105316838 GCF_902713615.1 Scyliorhinus canicula | reverse complement strand
CGAGCTGATTCATACAGAATGACTCTTCCACATTCTATCCCTTTATTTGTTCCATTGACGCTTTATTCTGTTTTTCACCATCATCCCATTTGTTACATAATCTCTTCTGCCGTCCATTCTTTTACAGTTTCCATTTTCATCTATCATCCCGGGGCCTCACGGTAGCATGGTGGTTAGCATCAATGCTTCACAGCTCCAGGGTCCCAGGTTCGATTCCCGGCTGGGTCACTGTCTGTGTGGAGTCTGCACGTCCTCCCCGTGTGTGCGTGGGTTTCCTCCGGGTGCTCCGGTTTCCTCCCACAGTCCAAAGATGTGCAGGTTAGGTGGATTGGCCATGCTAAATTGCCCATAGTGTAAGGTTAATGGGGGGATTGTTGGGTTACGGGTATACGGGTTACGTGGGTTTAAGTAGGGTGATCATTGCTCGGCACAACATCGAGGGCCGAAGGGCCTGTTCTGTTCTGTGCTGTACTGTTCTATGTTCTATGTTCTATCCCGATCTGCAGAATATTTTCGGTATGTATTGAATGTAAAGTCAAGAGACATTGTGGAAAACATGTATCTACGAGAATAAATATAAGGTCGTCACCAGTATATCGAACACATACTTCGGTCGCTCATAAAACAAACCTGGATAAGTGCAATGATGATTCAACGTTTCACTATTCTCAAGAAGCAAAGGGGGTATAGCTTAGTGGTAGAGAATTGACTGCAGATCAAGAGGGGTCTGGTTCAAATCCACATGCCCTCTATGCTGTTTGATGCCATGTCTCTTTCATTGCACCAGTTTAGAAAATACTAATGATAACCTGGCATGCATATATCGTCTGGGGAACACTGTGATATATCATCTGCTGCTTGAACGGAAAGCCAATTGTAATTTCATTTATTTGTGTGAAATCCGCATTTCTACATCAGTGAAAACAGCTTCTTCCTATTTTATCTGTTGTCCCGTCCCAAACCACACATTCATAATTTTCAGCAGGTCCATTAAGTCTCTATTTCACCTTGTTTACAATTCAATTTTTAATGGATGTTGCTCCATGAAATTTGTGAGATATACCTTTGAGCAGTATATATACCATCCCCGAGTGAGTACGTCACAAAAAATTTGATGATGCAGCTGCGCTCGAAAAGCTGGTGATTCCAAGCAAACCTGTTGGACTTTAACCTGCTGTTGGGAGACCGCTTACTCTGCTCATAAATAAAAAAAACAGCAACTTTCTGAATGTCTTCACAGTTGAGTTCCATTATTTAATTGAAAAGCTCACTGTTGGGAATTCGACAACACCACCCGCAACTTGTGTAACCGAGCGACTTCTTTCCAATTGCTTGTCCATCACGTTTGCAATTCAATTTGATTAATATATGTAACCGAATGTAAGTTCGAAATGATTGCGCAAAGCGGGAAAATCTTTCATCCGGGAAAATATCCTGCGGAAAATGGATCGCAATGGTGGAATTGTAGTACATTGGTTCGGACTGTTGCTTCACAGGTGGGTTCGCCAACTTGGTTCACTGTCCATGTGGAATGTCCACTGCACATTCTCCCTGTGCCTGTGTGGGTTTCCATGATAAATTGCCATTAATGTCCAAAAATGTGAGGTGGGTTACTGGTATAGGAGTAGTTGTGGGCTTATATAAAGTGCTCTTTCCAAGAGCCAGTGCAGCCTCGATGGGCCTACGTCTACACTGTAAAATCTATGATTCTGTGATAATGCTCGGAAGGAGTTCTAGCTTAGAAACGTGATTGCATCAATTACTTTCGCTACCATTGCATTCAAACCGTTATATCACTGTGATAAGAAGCTGCATGGTCGGCTATCTCAGTCAGAAGAGCATGAGTGTTTCAATATCAGGATTGTGGCCACGTCGGGCGCAATTACTTAGAAACTTCACTGTTTTCATGGGTGACGGGTATTTCTCCGGTAGTGCCAATGATCAGCCCGAGTCTTTCTCCATCATGCTTTGTTAATATCATAGTTTATGTGTGAAAACTGATTCCATTTGTAGATGAGGACTGATGTACATAGAATGATGACACTTTAAAAGTGTCAAGTTCCACTCAAGCACTTGAACCAAAATGAGTGCTCAGAATCACAGAGTTAGATGAACCACTTCATCGTAGACTGATAGCTGAGGGTTCTCGTCCAAGGGGATCCAGACAATAACAATCCAATGGTAAAATCTAGGCGAGAGAAATCCAGAACTCTCTCTGAACGTTTGCCAGGACAAAATGAATATATTTGTGTGTGAATTGTGTTTGTTTGCTCACCGAAGTGTGTATTCTGTTTGTTGGAGGGGAAGGATTTGAGATTTTTCTGTGTGCGGCTTAAGTGATCTGGATGAACAAACAGAGAAGCAAAATATTCCCAGAACAGAGCGAACTTATTCATACAGAATTACTCTTCCACATTCTATCCCTTTATTTGTTCCATTGACGCCTTATTCTGTTTTTCACCATCATCCCATTTGTTACATAATCTCTTCTGCCGTCCATTCTTTTACAGTTTCCCTTTTGATCTTTCATCCTGATCTGCTGAATATTCCCAGTATGTATTGAATGTAAAGTCAAGAGACATTGTGAAAAACCTGTATCTGCGAGAATAAATATAAGGTCGTCACCAATATATTGAACACATACTTCGGTCGCAAGCAGACATAAAACAAACCTGAATAAGTACAATGATGATTCAACGTATCATTGCTCTCAAGCAGCATATGGGGGTATAGCTCAGTGGTAGAGCATTTGACTGCAGATCAAAAGGTCTCTGGTTCAAATCCAAATGCCCCCTATGCTGTCTGGCTGCCATGTCTCCTTCATTGCATCAGTTTAGAAAATACTTATGATAACCTGGCATGTCGTCTGGGGAACACCGTGATACATCATATGCTGTTTGAACTGAAAGCCAATTGTAATTTTCTTTAGCAATCCTGATTAATAAAAAGGGTTCAATTTGAGTCATAGGGTACAGTTGCGAACGGGGGCGGCAGATTTCTTATGGTTAGGGGTAAGCTCGAAGGGGTGAGAGTAGTCTTGGTCAGTGTGTATGCCCCCAATTCGGACAATGCGGATTTGATCAGGAGGTTGAAATGAAAATTTGAAAAAGGTTGCTAAGGAATATCCGCGACTTGGACTCATGCAAATTGATCATGGGTGGTGACTTTAACACAGTCCTGGACCTGAGCCTGGATCGGTCGTCTTCAAAAACTGACAGGTTGCCAGTGATGGCAAAGGAACGGAGAGGGTTCATGGAGCAATTGCCATCGGTTCTATGGCCACCGCGACCTGATCCGTGGAGATTTAGCCGGCCGTCGGCGAGGGTGTTTTCGTACTACTCCCACGTCCATAAGGTGCATTCCCGAATTGATTTCTTTGTCATGAATAGGGACTTGCTGCCCGGGATGGTGGGGGCAGAATAATCTCAACTACCAGATCGGACCATGCTCCGCACTGGGTCAACCGACGGATTTTGTAAGGATAGCTTCCAGCTCCCACAATGGAGGTTGGAAGTTGGATTGCTTGCGGACGAGGCGATTTGTGAGAGACTCAGGAAATGAATGCAGAATTACCTGCAGGTGAACGATACTGGAGAAGTCTCAGCAGCGGTTCTCTGGGAGGCACTGAAGGCAGTGATGAGAGGGGAGCTGATCTCAATCGGGGCCCATAGGGACAGGACAGAGAGGGCAGAAACGGACCGACTGTTTCAGGAACTTTTACAGACGGACAGGAGCTACGCGGAGTCCCCGAGGCCAGAGTTACTCAGGAAACGACAGAGGCTGCAGACCGAGTTTGGGGCCCTGACTAGAGGCAAGGCTGTAGAGCAGCTTAGAAAGGCAAAAGGCGCGATATAAGATCATAGAGAGAAGGCCAGCAGAATGCTCGTACAACAATTGAGGAAGAGAGAAGCGGCTAGGGAGATAGGAAGGATAGCGGATGGGGAGAGAAATTTGGTGGGGGACCCGGCTGGGCTGAACAAGGTGTTCAGGGACTTTTATAGTAACCTGTACACTTCGGAACCCCCCAGGGGACCGAAGGGGATGAAACGATTCCTGGACGGACTGACCTTCCCAAGAGCGGGTAGGGGATTGGTAGACGGACTGGGGGCCCTGGTTGGGATCGAAGAGGTATTGGGAGGCCTGAAGGTCATGCAGTCGGGTAAAGCCCCGGGGCCGGATTGGTATCCAGTGGAGTTTTACAAAAAAAGTTTGCTGAGACAGTGGGGCCGATGCTGGTCAGGGTTTCTTACGAGGGAAGAGACTGAGGGGTCCTACCCCTGACGATGTTGCAGGCCACTATTTCGCTTATTCTGAAACGGGATAAAGACCTGGAGCCCTGTGGGTCTTATAGGCCAATCTCTTTGATCAACGCAGAGGCTAAGTTACTGGCCAAGATCTTGGCGACTAGAATTGAGGACTGTGTACCGGACGGAATTGCGGAGGACCAAACTGGGTTCGTAAAGGGTAGGGAACTGGCGGCCAATCGAAGAAGGCTGCTAAATGTGATCATGATGCAGAGCAGGGAGGCAGAGATAGTGGTAGCTATGGATGCGGAAAAGGCTTTTGACCGGGTCGACTGGGACTATCTGTGGGAGGTGTTGGAAGATTCAGGGTTGACTGGGTTAGTCTGCTATACTAGTCCCCAGAGGTTAGTGTAAGGACGAACAGGACGACAGGACATCAGATTACTTCAGACTGTGGGCACCACGGTAGCATGGTGGTTGGCATCAATGCTTCACAGCTCCAGGGTCCCAGGTTCGATTCCCGGCTGGGTCACTGTCTGTGCGGAGTCTGCACGTCCTCCCGGTGTGTGCGTGGGTTTCCTCCGGTTTCCTCCCACAGTCCAAAGATGTGCGGGTTAGGTGGATTGGCCAGGTTAAATTGCCCTTAGTGTCCTAAAAAATAAGGTTAATGGGGGTTGTTGGGTTACTGGTATAGGGTGGATACATGGGCTTGAGTGGGGTGATCATTGCTCGGCACAACATTGAGGGCCGAAGGGCCTGTTCTGTGCTGTACTGTTCTAATTCTAACAACACCGCAGGACCAAGACAGGGCTGCCCTCTCTCCCCCCTGCTGGTCGCGGTGGCCATAGAACCGCTGGCAATTGCTTTGTTAACTTCAAAAGGGCTGGTCCTGGGGGGCGGGGTGAGTGGAACATTAAGTCTCGTTATACGCGGATGACCTGTTGTTATACTTAGCGGGCCCAATGGCAGGGATGGACGGCATCATGGAAATCCTGAGGGAATTTGGCCGGTTTTCAGGATATAAATTGAACATGGCGAAGAGCAAGTTGTTCGTAATTCAGGCGATGGGGGCAGGAGAGTAGGCTGAAGGGGTTGCCGTTCATGCTGGTTGGAGAAAGCTTTAGATACTTGGGGATACAGGTGGCACGAGACTGGGGCAGGTTGCATAAGCTCAACCTGTCCCGACTGGTAGAACAAGTGAGGGACGAGGTTCGGAGTTGGGATGCGCTCCCGCTGTCACTAGCAGGGAGGGTGCAGACTGTCAAGATGACGGTTCTCCTGAGATTCTTGTTCATATTTCAGTGTCTCCCCATTTTCATCCCGAGGTCCTTCTTTAAGAGGCTGAATAAAATTATCCTGGGATTTGCCTAGGCGGGGAAGTCCCTGCGGGTGAGGAAGGTGATGCGCGAAAGGAGCAGAGGGGAGGCCACAGAACTTTAGCAACTACTATTGGTCGGCCAACACAGCGATGATAAAGAAATGGATGGTGGGCACGGGGTCGGTCTGGGAGCAGGTGGAGGCTGCATCGTGCGGGGGCACCAGTTTGGCGGCCCTGGTTATGGTGCCTCTGCCCCTCCTGCCGGCACAGTACTCCACCAGCCCTATCGTGGCAGCAGCTTTGCGGATCTGGGGCCAGTGGAGGCGGCATATAGGGGACGTGAGAGCATCGGTGTGGACCCCAAACTGCGGCAATCACTGATTTGCCCCATGGAACACGGACGAGGGGTATCGACTGTGGCGGAGGGCAGGGATTGTGAAGGTGGGTGATCTGTTCCTGGAAGGGGGCTTTCCGAGCATGGCGGGCGGGAATGACTTTAGATACTTACAGGTGCGGGATTTTGTGCGCAGACTGGTGCCGTCCTTCCCACGCCTCCCGCCAAAGGGAAGGCAGAAAAGGGTAGCTTCTCGGGGAGAGGTAGGTGAGGGTAGAGTCTCAGATATTTACAAAGAACTAATGGGAGCAGAGGATACACAGACTGATGACCTGAAGTTTAAGTGGGAAGAAGAGCTCAGGGGGGGCGGGGAGATGGAGGACGGTATTTGGGCAGAAGCTCTAGGCAGAGTAAACACGACCGCAACATGCTCCAGGCTCAGTCTGATCCAGTTTAAGGTCGTGCACCAGGCCCACATGACGGTGGCCCGGATGAGTACATTTTTTGGGCTGGAGGACAAGTGTGCCAGATGCGCCGGTGGGCCGGCTAATCACGTGCACATGTTGTGGTCATGCCCGAAACTCAGGGGGTACTGGCAGGGATTCACGGACATCATGTCCCGGGTTTTGAAAACTGGGGTGGTAATGAGTCCTGAGGTGGCAATCTTTGGGGGTGTCGGAGGACCCGAGAGTCCAGGAGGAGAAGGAGGCCGATGTCTTGGCCTTTGCGTCCCTGGTAGCCCGGCGACGAATACTGTCGGCATGGAGGGACTCAAAGCCCCTGAAGAATGAAGCATGGCTATCGGACATGGTGAGCTTTCTCGGTCTAGAAAAGTTTAGGTTCGCCCTGAGAGGTTCATTATCGGGGTTCGCCCGGAGGTGGCAGCCATTCATTGACTTCCTCGCGGAGAATTAATCGTCAGCAGGGGGTGGGACTAGGGTAGTGTAGTGTGGGGGGTGGTTAAGGCAAGTCTCTGTGAGAATGGAGTCGTGGTTTGCACTATGTTATTTGCTTTTCGTTTTGTACATTACTATACAATAACATTGTTTTATATGCCAAAAATACCTCAATAAAATTGTCTTTAAAAATAAAAGAATTGCAGAAAAAGGTTTGGCTCTATGAGTAACCATCAGCTGACTCTGCTGCCTGTCCAGCTGTGTTTTCTCCCTCAACACGAGTCCTAATAACCAAAGGAAGTGAATCTTTAAATCTTATAAAAGAATCACCATTCCAAAGGCTTCATATGTTTACTCTACCTTTAATCGCCCATATCCAATGGTCAAAATGTTGCTTTACTCTCTCGAATTCAACGTATTTGGAAACGGTATCTGTAGATTATTAAGTAGTAAAGAAAGCTATCCTTAGTGCATAGAAGTTGGTACCTGAGGCATACAGGCAGAAATTTTGAAATACAAGAAAACAGCCTGCTGCATAAACCTCACTGGCTCAATCTACCAGTCTAATTTGTAAAAGTAAAGTCCGAATTTCATATGGTATTTCATCTGTTTAGCTGCCTTTTCAAAAGAAATAAAGAATGCTTCCACATAATTTTCAAAGATTTTGCATATATTTAAACATTTCCCTATTAGTCTTAGTTAGAGCAACTTCCTTCCTCACCCAGCTCAGGTGCTCCTGCTCCAACTTGCTGCATGGGGGCTTTTCACAGTAACTTCATTGCAGTGTTAATGCAAGCCTAAATGTGACAATAAAGATTATTCATTTGAAATTCTCTCATGATCCTTTTCTCTTTCTGTCATTGTTAACTTCTGCATTTCAAATTTTCCTTCAAAAACTCTTTGTCTTCTCTTTCCCTTTGAAAAGTTATTTTCATTTCTTTCCCTCTATTTTTCCTGCATTTTGAAATTCTTCATTTCTATTTCACTTTGTAGTTGAATTTTAGCTAATTCCATTTCCTCACTGTTTAAAATATTTTGTTTATCAGGTAACCCTTGCACTTTCAAATGTTCCGCTCGACTTTCAATAATCTCATCTTTCCTTTTCCCTGCAGGTAATCCTAATTCCAATTTTTGTGCCAATTCGGTTAACTGATTTTTGATTACTTTTGACAAACCAGCCAATTACCTCTTCTATCTTGGAGAGTTTTAGCAATTTTCAACACCAATTATGGATTCTAACCTGCACAATGCATCTCACAGTAACTACATTTATTTTATTTTTTCATTTTTATTTTTTTTAAAGTTTCGAGTACCAATTGTTTTTTCCAATTAAGGGGCAATTTAGCGTGGCCAATCCACCTTCCCTGCACATCTTTTTTTGGGTTGTGGGGGTGAAACCCTCGCAGACACGGGGAGAATGTGCAAACTCAACACGGACAGTGACCCAGGGCCGGGATTCAAACCCGGGTCCTCAGCGCCGTAAGCAGCAATGCTAACCACTGTGCCACCGTGCTGCCCTAACTATATTTATTTTATCCAGTATCTCAGTACCCCACTGATTCTTTAAGATTTTACATCTCCCACCAATTACCTGTAAATCCCAGATCAGGTTTTGCTATTTAACATCCAGTAACTTGCTTTCCATGTTTCAAAATTTCCCACCAAATTGTTACCAATCAGCATCCAATATTTTCTCAGTAACTTCATTGCAGTTTTACTGTAAGTCTATTTGTGACAATAATAAAGATCATTATTATACTTTCCCCACATTTTGACATCCCGGATGGATGAACCCCCACATTTGTTACAATCCCTGTTGATGTTACAACGGGAAGATCCCAGAATGGAACCCTGGCTCAATAGATTGTAACTTTGTTTTCAATTAAACATGGAGACATGGAGGAACAGAGTCACAGAACTACTAGTTAGTTTTAACAACAAGAACATTTATTCAACGTGAAGAAATGGATCAAAATGCAATATCCCTCCACTCCTCCATTAGATTAATTACACACAGGTTTTAAGATTAAAATGGATGAAAAAGTATATTTGAAGCTATAATCATCTCATGAGCCCCAGATGATCGTCACTCGAGTTTCTAAACATCACCTCCAAAAAATGCTTTCCAAATCTTCCCTCGTAGCAATTCGCATTTCAAAATCTCGCCCACATTTTTCAAAAGAACCTTCGGCCCAGAGCTTCCGCTCCACTTTCAGCATGAATTCCATGCCAAGATTTTGGATCAGCTCATTGTGGTTTCCACTGCCTTGACGGGCTTTCACTGTTGAGCCACTTCGGATATCCAGTCAATTCTTAACAATTTGTTCACAGACAGGAATAAAACATTTCAAACGCAAGGTTCTTTCTCTAGTAGTCTCACCAACCTATTTCTTTACAATTTTGTCTGGTTCTCTGTCCCAGTTTCTCCTTCATTCCTTTAACTCACCGTGGTGGAAACCTTTCTTTATTTCTCCAACTTCCTGACCAGTTTTTCTGTAGATCACGAGCACTGGCTGTTTGAACCAGTACTCCATTGTAGGATTTTTCTTACAGTAAAGCTAAAAGAGCTGGGCCCCCTTTAGCTTTCCTGTGCAGGGCTCAGTGATACTGGTGTACAGCTTCATGGCCTGCTTCAACTGCTAACTTTGAGCTAAAACAAAGAAAGCTTTGAAGAGTCATCCAGACTCGAAATGTTAGCTCCATTCTCTCTCCACGATGCTGTTAGACCTGCTGAGGTTTTCCAGCATTTTTTGTTTTTCTTTCAGATTCCAGCATCTGCAGTAATTTGCTTTTCACAAAGAAATCTTCCTGCACCACTCTCAGGGCTTCTCTTGTTGCTGAGCAATTGTCCAATTTCCCATCTCAGCTCTCACCATCAGACTAAGATCTTAGCTGCAAACGAAAACTCGCCCTCACACAAACATATTTTGTTCAATGTGAAATCAAATTACAGTTCCCTTCCAAGCAAAGAAAGATTAAATTAAACCCACCTAAAGCTATTTCTAATGTTTACCCATGTAAATATAAATCCTTTACATCTATCTGGTTTCTTAATATTTCACAAAGCTGGACACTGGGTTTTCTGGTTTGGGTCCTTCTCCATTTTCCCCACCTGCCAACATTTTCCAAACTCTCATCTCAATCTTTGCATCATGTCTAGGGCTGAGGAAACTCATATGGAGATTATAGAGACCGGAATTGTTCTCTTTACAACACAGAAGGTTAAACGTAGATTTCGTAAAGCTGTTCAAAATTATGACTGTGGGGATGGGCGGTTTCATAAGACAAGATAGGGAGAAGTTGTTTCTGCTGACGAAGGTCAGTTAGCAGACGACTGGGATTGAAGATAATTAGAGACAGTTTTGCATTCATATGGTAACTTTTCCGATCAGCAGAGGTCACAATGAAGTCACATTATTATAATGTAGAACCATGGAAATCCTACAGTGCAGAGGGAGGCCATTCAGCCCATCAAGTCTGCACTGACCCTCTGAAAAGAACCAAGTCCCACTCCCCCACCTTATCCTTTTTACTCTGTAACCCCATCTAACTTGCACACCGTTGAACACTTATGGGCAGTTAGAAAGACCAATCAATCTAACCTGCACATCTTTGGACTGGAGGAGGAAACCGGAGCACTCGGAGGAAACCCACCCAGACATGGGGAGAAGGTGCAAACACCACACATACAGTGACCCAAGGCCGGAATTGAATCTGGGTCCCTGGCACTGTGAGGCAGTAGTGATAACCATTGTGCCACCCTGCTGCCTCATGGTCTAGTTTGCTCCTACGTCTGAGGGTCTATTCCTTTGTACCTGTGAAACTGGGTAATCCCAGCCCCCCACAATAAGATGAGATCGTTCAAAAATTAAACCAAGCAGATTTATTTCATTTCTACCCAGAATAGTAATGCCTAAAACTGGGCTGGAGATTAACATCAACAGAAGCAGACACTAATAAATAGTTCAGTCCTGGATCTGATTAACAGCAAAATCCAATTACTATACTAACTTGTGAACTTGCAGGCTGAGTAACTGAATGAATCCCTTCCCACAGTGGGAACAGGTGAATTGTCTCTCTCCCCAGTGTGAAGTCGCTGGTGTACAGTGAGAGCAGATGGTCGCTGGTGTACAGCGAGAGCACCTCAACAGTCTCTCATCAGCGTGAACACGTTGATGGGACATCAGTTCCCTGTAACTTTTAAAGCAGTTCCCAGTCTGGGCATTGAAAAGGTTTCTCGTCAGTGTGAACACGTTGATGGGACATCAGTTCCCTCGAACTTTTAAAGCAGTTCCCGCAAGCTGGGCATTGAAAAGTTTTGTCATCAGTGTCAACACATTGATGGGCCATCAGTTCCTCAGAACTTTTGAAGCACTTCCCATAGTCTGGCCATTGAAAAGGTTTCTCATCAGTGTGAACACATTGATGGGACATCAGTTCCCTCGAACTTTTAAAGCAGTTCCCGCAAGCTGGGCATTGAAAAGTTTTGTCATCAGTGTCAATACATTGATGGGCCATCAGTTCCTCAGAACTCTTAAAGCACTTCCCACAGTCTGGGCATTTAAAAAGTTTCTCATCAGCGTGACCACGTTGATGGGATATCAGACAACTGTACCTTTTAAAACACTTCCCACAGACTGGGCATTTAAAAGGTCTCTCATCAGTGTGAACTCGCTGGTGATTCATCAGATTAGAGGGGTTAGCGAATTCCTTCCCACATTTTAAGCAGGTGAATGGGTTATCTTCAGTGTGAACTCGCTGGTGTGACAGCAGGGCCGATGATGTAATGAATGCCTTCCCACACTCCGAGCAAGTGAATGGTCTGTCTCCAGCGTGAACTCGCTCGTGCGTCAGAAGATGAAATGACCGAGTGAATCCCTTCCCACACTCGGAGCAGGTGAATGGTCTCTCTCCAGTGTGAATTCGCTGGTGTGTCACCAGGTGGGTTGACTGGGTGAATCCCATATTACATTCGGAGCAGGTGAACGGTCTCTCCCCAGTGTGAACTCGTTGGTGTGCCACCAGGTGAGATGACTGGGTGAATCCCATATTGCACTCGGAGCAAGTGAAAGGTCTCTCCCCAGTGTGAAGTCGCTGGTGTCTCACCAGGTGGGATGACTGCGTGAATCCCTTTCCACAAGCCGCGCAGGTGAACGGTCTCTCCCCTGTGTGACTTCGGCGATGAGTTTCCAGTACTGACAGGTAATTGAATCCCATCCCACAATCCCCACATTTCCACAGTTTCCCTCCAGTGTCATCAGAGCTTTTTCTGTCCATTTTCAAAGGCTGATGATCCTCGGGCCGAGATACTCTGTCAGACCCTGATGTGATGTTTGGTTTCAGGATCCTGGCTGCAAATTCTCCCCTTCTGATACTCTGTACAATTGATTTAAAACAGAAAAAAGGGAGTGAAAGAGAACCCACAAAAACACATAAGCTGGTTCTGAAATTGAGCTGAATGAATCTGATCATTTGTGGGGCCAGCATGAGGAAAAAGTGACCATGAAAGCTGCTGGATTGTTGCAAAAACCCAACTGGTTCAGAAATGTCCGGTCGGTCTGGGTCTACAAAAGATTAGGGCTTCAATGAGGGGGTAGGTGGGCGGAGTTGAGACGTGGGAGAAGACAAAGGACAGATGTTTTATATATTTGCAACCAGTCAGAATCTCCCAAACCATCTAGCTCCATCATCCCCCTCCCTTGAAACTGTCTAAAGCTGAACTAAAGAGTTCACAACCATGGTGAAAAATTTATTTTTAAATTTGACTTTGCAGATTCATAACTTTTTATTGACTTTGGAGCAGTTGAGATATAACTAAGGGGTTTGCTCCGCCATTTCAGAAGGCATTTAAGAGTCAACCTGGTTGCTGCGGATCTGGAGTCACATGTATATTATTTTTGGAAAATACAACTCAATATCCTCAAATTTTATAAACTGGATAAAGAGATTTTTAAAATAGCTGAATCTGATGTCTAGTGGCAGCCATGGAGTTAGTGGTCCGGTCGCACATTTGGACTTTTTGGACATTTTACCCACTCGAAGGGTGGAGGTTTGGATGAAAAAGGGTGCTGGAGTGATTGGAGAAACTGAGACTCCACTGGCGTGGTTGATGAATGGATCCACGGACCAGAAGTGGGTTGAAAAGAAGGGAGCTGTTGGAGCAGGAGAATCTTCGAGTGCCACAGGTTAAGATGGTGCAACGTAAAGGGCCTGCCCTGCCCACCCGACAGGGGCAACTGGCAGACTTCGTGAACGAAGAGTTTCAGCTAGTAGAGGAGGGAAGCCCATGAGGACCTCGCCAGGGTGATAAAGCCGCTGAAAGCGGGGATTGACCGTGTGGAGCAGAGGCTGGAGTTCCAGGTCCAGACGATTCAGAGTGGAAGAGACGGTGGGGGAGTACGAGGAGCAGCTCACCTCGTTGGTGGCCAGAAGACCAGAAGGCATAGATGCGGAATTAGGCCACTCGGCCCTTCGAGTCTGCTCCGCCATTCAATCATGGCTGATATTTTTCTCATCCCCATTTTCCTGCCTTTTCCCCTTAACCCCTGATCCCCTTATTTCTTTAATATAAATTTTAAGAGTACCCAATTTATTTTTTCCAATTAAGGGGCAATTTAGCGTGGCCAATGCACCTATACTACACATCTGTGTGTTGTGGAGGCGAAACCCACACAAACACGGGGAGAATGTCCAAACTCCACACGGACAGTGACCCAGAGCCGGGTTGAACCTGGGACCTCAGTGCCATGAAACAGCAGTGCTAACCACTGTGCCACCGTACTGTACCCTGATCCCCTTATTAATCAAGAACCTATCTATCTCAGTCTTAAAGACACTCAGTTATTTGGTCTCCACAGCCTTCTGCGGCTAAGAGTTCCACAGATTCACCACCCTCTTCTAGCTGACAAACTTCCCCCTCATCACTGTTTTGAAGGATCGTCCCTTTAGTCTGAGATGGTGTCCTCTGGTTCTAGTTTTTCCTACTACATAGAAGATAGAACAGTACAGCACAGAACAGGCCCTTCGGCCCTCAATGTTGTGCCGAGCCATGATCACCCTACTCAAACCCACGTATCCACCCTATACCCAGAACCCAACAACCCCCCCCTTAACCTTACTTTTATTAGGACACTACGGGCAATTTAGCACGGCCAATCCACCTAACCCGCACATCTTTGGACTGTGGGAGGAAACCGGAGCACCCGGAGGAAACCCACGCGCACAGGGGGAGGACGTGCAGACTCCACACAGACAGTGACCCAGCCGGGAATCGAACCTGGGACCCTGGAGCTGTGAAGCATTTATGCTAACCACCATGCTACCCTGCTGCCTAGTGGAAACATCCTCTCCAGATCCACTCAATCCAGGCCTTGCAGTATCCTGCAAGTTTAAATAAGATCCCCCCTCATCCTCCTAAAACTCCGAGTACAGATCCAGAGTCCTCAACTGCTTCTCATGCAACAAGTTCTTCATTCCAGAGATCATTCTTGTGAACCTCCTCTAGACCCTTTCCAAGGTCAACACATCCTTCCTTAGATATGGGGCCCAAAACTGCTCAAAATACTCCAAATGGGGTCTGACCAGAGCCAAATACAGCCTCAGAACTACTTCCCTGATCTTGTATTCTAGTCCTCTCAACATGAATGCTAACATTGCATTTGCCATCCTAACTGCCCACTGAACCTGCATGTTAACCTTAAGAGAATCTTGAACTAGGACTCCCAAGTCCATTTGTGGTTCTGATTTCCTGAGCCTTTCCCCATTTATAAAATAGTCTATGCCTCCATTCCTCCTTCCAAAATGCATAACCTCATACTTTTTCACACTGTATTCCATCTGCCACTTCTTTGCCCTCTCTCCCAGCCTGTTCCAAGTTCTTCTGCAGCCCCCCTGCTTCCTCAATACTACCTGTCCCTCTATATATCTTTGTATCACCTGCAAACTTAGCAGCAGTGCCTCACAGTTCCTTCTTCCAAATCATTTATACTGTGAAAAGTTGTGGTACCAGCACCAACCCCTGAGGCACACCACTAGTCACCGGCTGCCATCCTGAAAAAGATCCCGTTATCCCCACTCTCTGCCTTCTGCCAGTCAGCAAATCCTCTATCCATGCCAGGATTTTACCCTTAACACCATGGGCTCTTAATGTATTTAACATCTGCTATGCAGCACCTTGTCAAAGGCCTTCTGGAAATCTAAATAAATCACGTCGACTGGTTCTCCTTTGTCTAACTTTCTTGTAGCTCTCAAAGACCTCTAACAGATTTGTCAGATATGACCTCACCTTCATGAACCCGTGCTGATTTAGTCATAGAATCATAGATTTTACAGGGCAGAAGGAGGCCATTCGGCCCATCGGGTCTGAACCGGCCCTTGGAAAGAGCACCCTACCCCAAGCCCACACCTCCACCCTAACCTCGTAATCCAGTACCCTCACCCAACCCAACCCTTTTGGATGCTAAGGGCAATTTAGCACGGCCAATCCACCTAACCTGCCCATCTTTGGAATGTGGGCGGAAACCCACGCAGACATGGGGAGAACGTGCAGAATCCACACAGACAGTGTCCCAAGCGGAGAATCGAACCTGGGACCCTGGAACTGTGAAGCAACTGTGCTAACCACTGTGCTACCGTACTGCCCTACTTTATCATGAGGTTGTGTTGCAACTGTACAGGGTGCTGGTGAGGCCACATCTGGAGTACTGTGTACAGTTTTGGTCACCTGACTTGAGAAAAGATGTACTGGCACTGGAGGATACACAGAGGAGATTCACTGGGTTGATTCTGGAGTTGAGAAGGTTAGCTTATGAGGAGAGACGAGAGTAGACTGGGACTATACTCATTGGAATTTAGCAGCATGAGAGGGGATCTCACAAAACTTTGAAAACTATGAAGTGAATAGATAGGATAGAAGGATAGAAGAAGGAAGCTTGTTTCCACTAATGGGTGAAACTAGAAATCGGGGGCAAAATAAGGGGGAGCAGATTTAGAACCGAGTTGAGGAGGAACTTTTTCACCCAAAGGGTCGTGAATTCCTTGCCCAATGAAGCAGCTAATGCTACCTCATTAAATGTTTTTAAGGCAAAGATAGATAGATATTTGAACAGTACAGAAATAAAAGGTTACGGTAAGTGGAGGCGAGTCCACAAAAAGATCAGCCATGATCGTATTGAATGGCGAACCAGGCTTGAAGGGCCTATGTCTGCTCCTAGTTCTTATGTTCTTATGTCAGGTTGATGGGGAGGGGTCCTTCGATCGGCTCCTGGAGGTCGACCGAGCACACAGGGCGTTGATGAGGAGGCTGCAGGTGGGCGAGCCGCCAAGGGCGATGATGCTGCGGCTGCACCGTTTCCTGGACAAGGAAAAGATTTTGCGATGGGCGAGGGAGACGATGAGGTGCACCCTGAAAGGGAACGAACTGTGGGTGTATCAGGACCTGGGAGCAGAACTGGCAAAGAGGAGGGCTGGGTTTAACTGAGTCAAGGCTGCCCTCTTTAAGAAGGGGGTGAAATTTGGAATGTTGTACCCGGCCCACCTCTGGGTGACCTTCTAGGAATGGGAACATTATTTTGGAATGCCAGAGAAGGTGAGGAATTTCTGAGGGACAATGGACAGGCAGAGAAGGAGGACACTGAACTTTGGAGGTGTTTGTGAGGAATTGAACAAACGAATGTGATATAAAATAGTTAGTTCAAATATTAGTTACAATAAATGTAGATGTGAGCCAGTCTGATAGTAGTGAGTTCACAAACAAAGGACAAAGGGATTCAGAAAGCATGGCAAGGAAGGGGTGAGGGGTGCCTCGTGGAGGATGGGGGAAAGGATGCTGGGTAACAAGAGGCCCAGGGTTGAGGAATGCGAAGTGAGCCAATCAGGATATATGGCCAGGTCAGGAGGTGTATAGCATGACCTATGGGAATCTTGTATGTGAAACTTTTATGTTCTTATAAATTTAGTGTATCCAATTCATTTTTTCCAATTAAGGGGCAATTTAGTGTCGCCAATCTACCTACCTTGCACATCTTTGCGTTGTGGGGGCGAAACCCACAAAACACGGGGAGAATGTGCAAACTCCACACGGACAGTGAACCCAGAGCCGGGATCGAACCTGGGACCTCAGCGCCATGAGGCAACAGGGCTAACCCACTGCGCCACCGTGCTGCCCTTGTATGTGAAACTTGATGCCATTTGAATGATATTTGCAGAGATATCCTTGTCTCCGATTTCACTCGGTTCTGGAGCTTCAGAAGACCGCCTGTGTGTTCTGAGTCTCTGTGGAGCGAGTCAGCCTTGCAAGTTGGTTAAAAATAAATAATACGATACCTACAAATCCATCTAGAGTTGTACTGAGGCCAGACTGACGGGTAAAGAACTCAAGATTGTCATTTGGTGCCGAAAACACGGGGTTTCTCCAGACTGTCACCGGCCAGCTGCAAAATCAGAATTAGACTGATGTTGGACTGATGTTGGACAAGGAAAGTGGAAATGGGCCCACAATGTGAGTAGCTGGGAAATGACCACGTTGACTTTCCCCTTTTCTCAATGTCTGATTGGTCTGGTCACTCGCGGTTGGTACAGAAAGATCGTCTCGACTAAATCAAAGGTCAGTCTGGGGATTAGAAAATTTTAAAATTCAGTCGATGTAGGTGCAACTGAGGGTTGAAAAAGACTGATGGGATATCATAATATTAATAGTTCAGTTAAGGGTTGATTGCGGAATTGATGGGATATCGGACAGACTGTTCAGTTCCACGTGTGTTTTGGAAACTATAGTTGATTAAGCTAAAATTGTATCATAGAACATAGAACAGTACAGCACAGAACAGGCCCTTCGGCCCTCGATGTTGTGCCGAGCCATGATCACCCTACTCAAACCCACGTATCCACCCTATACCCGTAACCCAATAACCCCCCCCATAACCTTACTTTTTAGGACACTACGGGCAATTTAGCCTGGCCAATCCACCTAACCCGCACATCTTTGGACTGTGGGAGGAAACCGGAGCACCCGGAGGAAACCCACGCACACACGGGGAGGATGTGCAGACTCCGCACAGACAGTGACCCAGCCGGGAATCGAACCTGGGACCCTGGTGCTGTGAAGCATTTATGCTAACCACCATGCTACCGTGCTGCCCCATATCCTTGGACTGTAGTGGCGAACAACGCAGTCTTGAGGACCAGTTCGAGATTATGGGGAATTGCTTGGACAACACGAGTGATCCAAACAGTTCATTGCAAATATTATGTGATATTTATCCAGATAAAGCGAGAGATTTTAGAAAAATGTCAGCAACTTTAAGGAAGAAATTGGGTGATGAATGGCCATTAGGGGGCACTAAAGATATGGAGATTATTTAAAAAGTTCAGGGTGAAGTATGGAAGAAACACCAAAGTATACGGACCAAAGAGTTGATTGGATTATGGAGACAATGTTGTCAAGTGGAGAGGGATAAGATCATGTTATCAAGTTGGCAAGAAAATGTCCTTAAAATGGGGATTCCAATTAGTGAAGGGGGAACCAGAAAACTCTGGAGATCTTGAAAAACGAGTGTGCATTCAAAAAACACACAAGTAAAGAGAGGGAGATACCTAACAGGGCAGACTCGAGTAAAAAAAAAAATGGGCTACGTAATTCAATGGCTGGCCTTGCATTGACAGAGGCAGATGATGATCTAGAGAATTGGACCATGTCGGGTAGAGTCCCGACTGCACCAGTAGCATTGTCTGCACTAATTCCAGAACCACCAGGGTATCATAATTTATATCCAGTCGCTGCTTCCCAGATTCAAATCATGCCAGCCTCTCCAGTCCCTGTGATTGATAGTTTGGGTCCTATTTCTGCACCTTCACCGTCTGTTAGAGAAGGGGAGCTCTGTTCCACAAGCCCAGTTAGCTCTAGGACCCGATCTCGGACAATGAGAGAGGGGCCTGATCCTATCCAGAAACAATTACGCATACCACCTAGATCCCTTAAAGCCGATATGGTAGGACAGAAAAGTATGAGAACAAAGAAAGAGGACGGGAATGGTTCTGAAGAGCCGGAGCTCCCCCTATCGGAAGGGAAGGATGTCGAAGTCTTTGAAGAGCCAGAGGAATCCGCTAAAGGCCCCCCTAGTGAGACTCTGAGACAGTTGCCGATTAGGAAAATACCCAACCCTGATGCTGCTACAGCAGCAGCCCAGCCCACCATAGACGTTTATCTCCCATGGAGACCCAGTGAGATGATGGCTATTCTGGCTGCAATCCTAGACAGGAAGAAATCTCCTGCTGCTTTCGTGGACTATCTGAGAACTACCATCTCAGCTTATCAAGCTGATTCGAAGGACCTCTGGGCCCTAGTCCAGCAGGTTTTAACCCCAGCAGAGTACCGCAGTCACCTCAACCACTTGAATTATGCTAGCCACGGCGCACTTCAGCAAGCCCATGCCTTGGACGATGATAGACGGGCACAAATCCTGAATGCGTTGAATGCCACATTTCAAAAGCCCATAAACATCTCTGCTATCTTAGACCTCAAACCTAAAAAGACTGAGGAGCCAGAGGAATTTCTGGAACGCTTTAACGAAATCTACCGTGGGCAGTCCGGTGACTTGCTGTACCAAAATGGTCAGAATTCCCCTCAATATTGTGCTATGTCAATGCATTGCCTACCACCTTCCGTGGCTACTGCCGTGAAATGTAATAACATGAATTGGACAGAGAACGACACTTCCCAGATGGCCCGGGCAATCAGATTTTATTGGAAGGAGGGTGTAGGCCAGGAAAGAGGCTCAGTTACAAAGATTAAGACTGAGTATGTAATGAAAAAGGATGATCTGAGACCCCAACCAGCAGCAGATACAGTGGCTTACCAGCTGGAACCCCAATATTGTGACCTTGGATAGGTGGATCAACACGGGGGAGGATATCAAACCCACCCAAATGGACCCTCAGCCCCTCTTTATGGCCCACCATATGCACCAACAGCTTTACAACTGCTGCCCCCTCTGAGGGGCCATTGGTCTACTGGGAAAAGAGGACGGGGCAGATATAGAAGGAACAATGCATGTTTTAATTGTTGCCAGATAGTCCACTGGCATCAGGAATGCCCCTTTAAAAGACGAGCAGCAGAAGGAGACTACCCGACCCAAAGGAGGGGGTACCCACCAATGGGAGGACAGACGAGGTACACTGACTTTTCCCAGGCAAACCCTTTCCCAACACACGATTGACTAGCTAATTTAGTCATAAGGACTCTCCAATTAGACAGGGAACCTATTATCTCTGCAGATAGGAGATCAACGTTACCCATTTGTAATCGACACTGGAGCAGCCATGTCTTCGGTGCAATCAGAACTTCAACTACCACTATCCGACCACACCCAGCATTTGTCGGGGTTCCAAGGCCAGGTGTGTGAGTGTCCTATTTCTGAACCTGTGACAGTCACTTATGAGATCTACAGATCATCAGTTTCTGGTGATTACTGGATTGGACTGTAACTTGTTGGCCCGAGATTTACTGTGTATCTTCCAGCTACAGCTAGAGTGCGGAGACAAAGGGGTAACGGTTCAATCATGGAGGATGAGCCAACAGTGCTATATTTCTATCACACCCCAGTGGTGAACGTTAGACATTGAACATTCACTGCACCACTTTACCCTGGCCTATGACAGAACCGGACAGGACAGGGAGTTGGAGGACAAATACCGGCCGTTAATTGGGACCGAATGGCCAGTCAAGATTACAGCCACAGTCACGGGAAAAGAAGGTACAGCCAATTTTGTTACAATACCACCACATTTATGGCCACAGTCAGCTTCTGTAGGCCCTCGTATTACACGTCAAGTCCACGGCCAATACCATGCCAAGGATCTGGGGCCTATGGTAAGGAGGGCAGTGGATCATTCAGATCCAACAGAGTACACACTTCAAGTCATGCCAGACGGCACTTCCATAAAATATTTTGAGGTCCCTGAAATGATTAACACAACTTCAGCATCACCTGGGACATGGCGTTTTGGAATATGTCAACCCACAGGTCTGGGCAGAATACCCATCACAAGTGGGACAGGCAAATGTTACACCCATTATGCTAACGATCAAGGACCATGTAATGCTGCCTTCCATTCGGCAATACCCCCTGAAACCCCAAGCTGCCTGGTCTATAGACAAATTAATCCGGGAACTGTTGCAACAGGGTATTCTGGTCCCTTGCCAATCAGAATGTAACACCACCATACTTGCGGTGCCCAAACCAGACCAGTACCGGTTAGTACAGGATTTACGTTCAATCAATGCCATCGCGCAGTCGTTACATGCTCTCGTCCCTAATCCCACCCACATACTGGCTCAAATTCCAGCTCGAGCCCGGGTCTTCGCCATAGTTGACCTCCAGCACGCTTTCTTTGCCCTTCCACTCGCATCTGAAAGCCAATATTTGTTTGCCTTCACTTACAATGGACAGCAGTATACCTGGACCTGACTGCCTCAGGGGTTCGTCAACTCACCTACGCTCTTCTCCAGATGTCTGCAGACCCAACTCCAGGCCTTGACATTGGAGCAGTCACTTATGAGAATAAGTCTACAGATCATCAGTTTGTGGTGACTACTGGATTGGACTGTAACTTGTTGGCCCGAGATTTACTGTGTATCTTCCAGCTACAGCTAGAGTGCAGAAACAAAGGGGTAACGGTTCAATCATGGAGGATTTACTCTAGTGCAGTATGTAGATGACCTATTGGTAGCGAGTCCCGACGAGCCCAGTAACGGATGATGTGATCCAGTTATTAAATCACCTATCCTCGTTGGGTTACGTTGTTTCACAATCAAAGGACCTGGTGGCTCAGACAAACGTCAAGTTCTTAGGAGTTTTACTTACAGCCACAGACGAAAGTCTCAAAGCCAGTAAGATTGAACCCATATACCAATTCCCTGCCCCTACCACAGCCAAGGAGGGGCAGCAGGGTAGCATGGTGGTTAGCATAAATGCTTCACAGCTCCAGGGTCCCAGGTTCGATTCCCGGCTGGGTCACTGTCTGTGTGGAGTCTGCACGTCCTCCCCCTGTGTGCGTGGGTTTCCTCCGGGTGCTCCGGTTTCCTCCCACAGTCCAAAGATGTGCGGTTAGGTGGATTGGCCATGATAAATTGCCCGTAGTGTCCTAATAAAATGTAAGGTTAAGGGGGGGGTTGTTGGGTTACGGGTATAGGGTGGATATGTGGGTTTGAGTGGGGTGATCATGGCTCGGCACAACATTGAGGGCCGAAGGGCCTGTTCTGTACTGTACTGTTCTATGTTCTATGTCATTGGCTGGGTATGGCGAATTATTGTAGGCAGTGGATAACAAACATCACTGTCTATACAAAGCTGCTGATGCCTTACACTAGCGAAGGGGGGAATTTTACTCTCACCACCGAGGCACTCGAAACCTTCCGTTGCCTGAAGCAGGCCTTGTTACAAGCACCAGCCCTCAGCAGGCCCCTGAACGACCGACCGTTCCAGATGTACTGTACTGTTCTGGAAGGGTGTTCAACAGTGGTACTCACCCACCAACATGGGGATAAGCACCGGCCCGTGGCATATTACTCTTCCAAACTTGATCCAGTGGCGTTGGGCCACCCTGTTTGCTCCCAGATCCTGACAGCGATATACAATAGTCTGCAGGCTGCTGCCAATATAACTCTCCAACAGGCCATTACGGTGCATAGCTCCCACTCGGTCATCGCACTACTGGGGCAACTGCAGACTCAGCATCTTACCGCACTGCGCTCGTCAGATTAGGTATGAAATATACCTTTTGAACAATCCAGCCTGTTTTCTTAGCGGTCCCCCTGACCATGAAGAGGCGCCTGGCGACGACTGTCTAGCCTTGATTCAGGAAGCTACCACAATAAGGGAAGATCTGAGCGATATTCCGTTAGATCAACCTGACATGATTATGTCTGTTGATGGCAGTGCATTAATAAGCCCCACTGGCCAGAGACTGTCCCGTTACGCAACCGTGGATCAGGATAGCCTGACCCTACAAGCGGCCGCTTTTCAGACCCCTTATTCAGCCCAACAAGCCAAACTTTTTGCCCTTACCCGTGCATGCATACTTGGGGCAGATCGCCGGGTAAATATTTATACTGACTCACGATACGCCTTCGGGGTAGTTCATGACTTCGGAAAACTCTGGAAGAATAGGGGATTCCTTACCTCGGCAGGCACGGAGATATCCCTCCTTATGCCCACGCAGATTTCCGTCATTAAATGCGCTGCCCATACAAACGGTAAGACCCCAGTTGACGTTGGTAATGAACGTGCAGATTGTGCAGCGCGGACAGCCGCGCAAACTCAGCAAGTGATGGTGCCTAAAATGTTACGTCAAACTAAACATTCTGCAATAAATAGATCTGCCTCTGACAAGCCAATGCCAACCATCCAAGACATCATAAGGAGGAAGCTCCTGAGAGTGATAAACAAATGTGGAAACGGTTAGGTTGTACATATGATTCTGTTTCTTCTTTATGGTCCACGCCAGCACATCAGATTTGTATGTCTGATGTACTAGCTTTATGGGTCATCGAATGTGTACACTTTGCAACTCATTGTGGGGCTCGGGGGACTAGTGATTTGTTACTGGACACTTGGTGGCACCCGAAAATGCAGGGGCTGGCCCAGAGTATCAGTAATCGGTGTTTGATTTGTCAGCAGTATAACACCAGCAAAGGTATCCCTTGTGGTGTGGGGCAAACCCCGTTGCCCAGTGGTCCCTTTGAGACGCTCCAGATGGATTACATTGAGTTGGAAAGGTGTCAATGTTATAAATATGTTTTGGTCATTATGGATGTGTTCAGCAGATGGGTTGAGGCATATCCGACTACCAATAATAAAGCTGCTACTGCGGTTAAAGTTCTGATGCGGGAAATCATTCCCCGGTACGGCATACCAGCTCAGTTAAGTTCTGATAGCAGGCCTCATTTTATTGGACAGATTAACAAGGAGTTCTGCTCCCAGTTGGGCATATGCCAGCAGTTACACTGTGCGTACAGACCGCAGGCGGCTGGGTTAGTTGAGAGACACAATCAGACCCTCAAAACTAAATTGGCTAAATTAAGAGCAGACACGGGACTGGCATGGCTTAAGTTGCTCCCCGTTGCCCTCTTCCAGCTGCGGGTTACACCTGCGGGACAGGCCCGGCTCTCTCCTGCCGAGATCCTTTATGGCAGGCCCCTTAGAACTCCCTGGAACCTGCATGTTCCCAGACTGGTTCAGTTTCACCATATGACTACCTATGTTCTAGCCCTCACTAAGGTCCTCAAGGAGTTCCATGGGCTGGTCCGCACGGCTCACCCGTCACCGTCCCCATTACATAGCTCGCTTTCAGTGCAGCCTGGTAGTTATGTCATTGTCAAAAACTGGACTCGGAAAGGGTTGGAGCCACGATGGGAGGGGCCTTTCCAAGTTCTCCTTACCACCCCCACTGCAGTTAAACTGGAGGGGCGGAGTGCTTTGGGTCCACCTCCAACACTGTAAAAAGGTCAGTCACTAACCTGCCTCCCTTCCCCAGAGCTGTTTTACAGGTGTGGAGCATGATGGGTTGGCTACGCTCCGCCTGTGTAATCTTCGGCCTCGCCTCGCTTGGAGTGGCATCGGCAGCGGAAATGGAAAAGGGAAATATCATCTACATCTGTAACCCCAACCAAACTACAAGGACATTTCACTTATGCAGAGGTGACGTTCTTCGCTGCCCCCATATACGAGGGCACAGTATCGACTCATGGAAGGTTATCAAGTTAACGGACAATGCAGGACTAAAGCAATTGCACCGGTCCCGGCGATGGGAAGGGAACATTGCATGGACATTGCCTTGTTTTTGGAGTACATGTAAATTTGATTTTGGATGTGTTAAGATTGGTGCCATAAAGGTAAAGTCAGACCATGCAGAGAGGGTAGGAAGAGGTTGTGAGAGAGGGGGACTAGAGAGAGGACGGAGCATGTGAGAAGGTGAGTATAACTAGAACGTAGGTTATCAGGAGATATACTTAATTCATTTAGGACCCGGAATGAGGGAAACCTGGGCAGTATGAATCTCTTCTACCAGATCTACCACCGCTTGTATGGCCAGGGATCGGTTGTCTGCTACACGAACCCCGCATCAGTGTCTAGGTTATTTTCTGTTTCACCGCTTTGGGGCACTCCCCAAACGGTGGTTCATTGTCAGCGCTCCGAGCCGCCGCCCGAGCAAGTCACTCTTCCTTACGATCCGGGATCAGCACCACTGGCTATTTGCCTTCCCCTTCCTCGGGATAATTCCCACTCACAGTACGATAAGCTTCAATGGTGGAGGGCGTACATACCTAGCCACTTCACTCCCAATAGAGACTCCCGGTCGTACGAGAATTGTTTCAACAGTGACGGGTACTGCTGTTTGCTGGTAGAGGTGGAAACGAATATAACATGTCTGTTCCCCACCTGTACGGACAGGAGGTGTCACGTCACTCGGGTGTCCGGCCAATGCGTCTGTTACAACACCACCTGCGTTCCATTGAACGCCGGCCTTCAGCTCCTGTGTGGCTGGGCGAATGTCTCTCATATCACTGTTGGGACTAGGGCTCTCCGCATTGCTAGGAGGCCCGAATGGGATTTCCAAAGCTGGATAAATTGGGCTACTGGGGGATCCTTACTCAACCGATATACTGATCGTGATGCTAGCCTGTACACAAAGCAAGGATACTACTTTCTTTTTAATGGCACAGCGACCAATGTTTTGTCACCCCCATTTCCCCGCCAAATTGCTATCGGGACTCTAGTCCCTACCACAGACCCCTGCCCCTCTGCGTGGATACTGCACAATCAGTTGGCATGCTGGGCAGTCTCAGCCGAATTCTGCGAGAACTGGAAAAAACCTCAGGTTCTAGCACCCAACCAGGGCCACTCAGCCGGATGGGGAATTCTGAGCGTCCTGACACTGGAAGGTGTGGGGGGTTCCTTGGCGGTCAGCAATAGGAATTATTTTATTTGTGGCATTACCATCCTGGGAAACAAAACCTTGGGAGCCCTCGGGGCAATAACCAAGGAATTGTCTCAGCTGCGGTTATTTGCCATGCAGAACCGGTATGCTCTTGACTATCTTCTGGCCCGTGAGGGTGGGGTATGCGCCATAGTGCAGGGCAAGTGTATGATGGGAGTTCAAGACCTGACCACTAACATCACTAAATTTATGGATCGCATAGGGGACCACCTGGACGGTATGCAGGACCCTGGCTCTTGGGGTAACTGGGGATTCGGAGGTTGGAAGGACTGGTTGATAAATATGGACATGTATTTAGCGGTGGCACTCGGCTGCATCTTTGTGGGCCTGGCCATCCTTAAATGCGTGATGGGCAAAATGCAGGGTGCTCTGGAACAGATAGACGCCCCTAGGATCTTGGCTGTTAGGATCCACGAGGGTGCAGCGGATGACGGGGTGCTGCAACAAGAATTGGAAATGCAGCGATGAATCTTCTTAGATGAGGGGCCGTAGCTACGGATTGGACCAGTAGGGAATGAGGAATTGAACAAACGAATGTGATCTAAAATAGTTCGTTAAAATATTGGTTACAATAGTGTAGATGTGCGCCAGTCTGATAGTAGTGAGTTCACAAACAAAGGACAAAGGGATTCAGAAAGCATGGCAAGGAAGGGGGGAGGGGTGCCTCGTGGAGTATGGGGAAAAGGATGCTGGGTAACAAGAGGCCCAGGGTTGAGGAATGCGAAGTGAGCCAATCAGGATAGATGACCAGGTCAGGAGGTGTACAGGATGACCTATGGGAATCTTGTATGTGAAACGTGATGCCATTTGAATGATATTTGCAGAGATTTCTTTGTCTCCGATTTCACTCGTTTCTGGAGCTTCAGAAGACCGCCTGCGTGTTCTGAACCTCTGTGGAGCGAGTCAGCCTTGCAAGTTGGTTAAAAATAAATAATACTATACGTACAAATCCATCTAGAGTTTTATTGAGGCCAGACTGACGGGTAAAGAACTCAATATTGTCATTTGTTTTGTTAAGGGAAATTTACATTAGCGGTTATTCATTTATTCATTAAGAATCTGTTTTATTATGTTTAATTATTAGTTTATGCCTGCAGTAGTGTGGACTGCGGAGTCATTCTATACTAGCTTACTCACCACGGCAATCTAATTCTGCAATGACCTGATAAGTACGGTTACTGGCGAGTCATTTTCTAACTGACCTAATGACATCTGCAATGTTCTGATTAATTGCTGAGTCATTCTGTAACTGACAAACTGACTATTACCTATTGAGACACCTGTTATCCTTGTAATTGTGAAATGAAATGAAAAATCACTTGTCACGAGCAGGCTTCAATGAAATTACTGTGAAAAGCCCCTAGTCACCACATTCCGGCGCCTGTTCGGGGAGGCTGGTACGGGAATTGAACTGTGCTGCTGGCCTGCTTGGTCTGCTTTAAAAGCCAGAGATTAAGCCCAGTGTGCTAAACCAGCCCCTGTGGGCAAGAGTTGTGGACATTAGTTAACGGATGGTCT
Source organism: Scyliorhinus canicula (assembly GCF_902713615.1). Taxonomy (NCBI): domain Eukaryota; kingdom Metazoa; phylum Chordata; class Chondrichthyes; order Carcharhiniformes; family Scyliorhinidae; genus Scyliorhinus; species Scyliorhinus canicula. The sequence continues at coordinate 105,289,532 of NC_052162.1, read as the reverse complement.
CAGAGGAATGTGATTGGAAGCTAATTGTTGCTGGGGGAGCCTAATTGGTTGTGTATATAACCCCCCCAAGCTAATTAGTAACTAACCAAGTGTGTACATGTATAAAAGAGGCTAACCGCCATTGTACAATTGAGAAGGTGTCCGCGAACACTGCGGAGTACCTGGCTTTCTCCCAAAAGCTTTTGCCAATAAATTGACTTGACTCAACTCTTTGGTGTGAATAAGTTATTTACCACTTCAGTTCGTTTCTCTTGATGGCTGTTGGAGAACTTTCACCTTTGAGATGTTTTGTGGGGCTTGGTGGCGGGATGCTTGGGGAGTGGCAGGGTGCTTGGGGAGCGCCAAGGGCGAGTACACCTTTCTTCCGTTTCTTTTTTCGAGGGGGGGGGAGAAAGACTGCGAATGGGGTGGGGTAGGAGGTTTGGAGGCCTTGGGTGGTGGCCACCAGGCTAGCTGGGCAAGTTAACGGGAGCGCAGTGGAGGGTTGTCATGTGGTTGGTGCAGGGCAAGGGGATGGGATTGTTGCTTTGTTTGGGGGGGGGGGGGGGGGGGGGGCGGGGTAGGTGGTGATGGGGTGGGGGGGGGGGTAGGTGGTGATGGGGTGGGGGGAGCGGACTGCTGACGAAAGTGTGTGATGACGGTGGACATCCGAGAGTGAGCCTCGAGGGTCACGTGACACAGCCCGGGGGATGACCCAAAAAAGGGACATGGTTGATTGACAGGGGAGGGGAGCAGGGAGCTCCCCCACAAACTAGGCTGGTCACAAGGAACATGAGGGGAATGAATGAGTCGGTCAAACGGTCATGTGTGTTCGTGCACTTGCGGAGTTTGACGGCGGACATGGCTTTTTTCTTACAGGAAACGCATGTAAAGATTGGGGATCAGACAACATTGAGGAAAGGATGGTAAGGCATGTGTTCATTTGGGACTGGACATGAAGACGAGGAGGGTGGGGGTGCTGGTAGATAAGCGGGTGATATTTGAGATGGGCAGCAGTGTGGCAGATTTGGGGGTGGGAGAGGACGTTGGCAATGGTGAGTGGGAAGCTGAAGGGGATGCCGGTGATTTTGGCAAATGTTTATGTCCCAAACTGGGATGATGTGGAGTTTATGAGACGGGTGCTGGGGAAGATTCCTGATCTAGACTCGCACCAGTTGACCATGGGGGTGATTTTAACACGGTCATTGAACCAAACTTGGATCGGTTGAGCCTGAAGTCGGGAGGGTGTTGGCGGTGGTGAAGGAGCTGAAGGGGTTTGTGGAGCACGAGGGGAGCGGACCCGTGGAGGCTTGGGATGCCGAGAGCGAAGGAGTTTTCATACTTCTCCCATGTACAATACTCCCGGATTGATTTCCTTGTGGTGGACAAGATGTTATTGGCGGGGTTGGCCGACTTGGGGTTCTCGGTGATCGTGGTTTCAGATCGCACGCCACACTGGGTGGATTTGCGAGTGGACCGAAGGGGGACCAGCGCCCACAGTTGAAGCTGGATATGGGGATGTCAGCAGATGAGGAGGTGAGTGCTGCCATCTGGGGGTATGTGAAACTTAACTATACGGGGGAGGTTACAGCCACCGACGCGGTGGGCAGCACTTAAGGCAGCGGCTAGTGGGACTTCATTTCGATCCGGGTGCACAGCAAAAGGAGGAATGAACAGAGATGACAAGACTGGTGGATGAGATTTTGAGGGTTGACAAGGCGGTACTCCGGGGGGGGGGGGGGGGGGGGGGGGGGTAGGTGGTGATGGGGTGGGGGGGGGGGTAGGTGGTGATGGGGTGGGGGGAGCGGACTGCTGACGAAAGTGTGTGATGACGGTGGACATCCGAGAGTGAGCCTCGAGGGTCACGTGACACAGCCCGGGGGATGACCCAAAAAAGGGACATGGTTGATTGACAGGGGAGGGGAGCAGGGAGCTCCCCCACAAACTAGGCTGGTCACAAGGAACATGAGGGGAATGAATGAGTCGGTCAACGGTCATGTGTGTTCGTGCACTTGCGGAGTTTGACGGCGGACATGGCTTTTTTCTTACAGGAAACGCATGTAAAGATTGGGGATCAGACAACATTGAGGAAAGGATGGTAAGGCATGTGTTCATTTGGGACTGGACATGAAGACGAGGAGGGTGGGGGTGCTGGTAGATAAGCGGGTGATATTTGAGATGGGCAGCAGTGTGGCAGATTTGGGGGTGGGAGAGGACGTTGGCAATGGTGAGTGGGAAGCTGAAGGGGATGCCGGTGATTTTGGCAAATGTTTATGTCCCAAACTGGGATGATGTGGAGTTATGAGACGGGTGCTGGGGAAGATTCCTGATCTAGACTCGCACCAGTTGACCATGGGGGTGATTTTAACACGGTCATTGAACCAAACTTGGATCGGTTGAGCCTGAAGTCGGGAGGGTGTTGGCGGTGGTGAAGGAGCTGAAGGGGTTTGTGGAGCACGAGGGGAGCGGACCCGTGGAGGCTTGGGATGCCGAGAGCGAAGGAGTTTTCATACTTCTCCCATGTACAATACTCCCGGATTGATTTCCTTGTGGTGGACAAGATGTTATTGGCGGGGTTGGCCGACTTGGGGTTCTCGGTGATCGTGGTTTCAGATCGCACGCCACACTGGGTGGATTTGCGAGTGGACCGAAGGGGGACCAGCGCCCACAGTTGAAGCTGGATATGGGGATGTCAGCAGATGAGGAGGTGAGTGCTGCCATCTGGGGGTATGTGAAACTTAACTATACGGGGGAGGTTACAGCCACCGACGCGGTGGGCAGCACTTAAGGCAGCGGCTAGTGGGACTTCATTTCGATCCGGGTGCACAGCAAAAGGAGGAATGAACAGAGATGACAAGACTGGTGGATGAGATTTTGAGGGTTGACAAGGCGGTACTCCGGGGGGGGGGGGGGGGGGGGGGGGGGGTAGGTGGTGATGGGGTGGGGGGGGGGGTAGGTGGTGATGGGGTGGGGGGAGCGGACTGCTGACGAAAGTGTGTGATGACGGTGGACATCCGAGAGTGAGCCTCGAGGGTCACGTGACACAGCCCGGGGGATGACCCAAAAAAGGGACATGGTTGATTGACAGGGGAGGGGAGCAGGGAGCTCCCCCACAAACTAGGCTGGTCACAAGGAACATGAGGGGAATGAATGAGTCGGTCAAACGGTCATGTGTGTTCGTGCACTTGCGGAGTTTGACGGCGGACATGGCTTTTTTCTTACAGGAAACGCATGTAAAGATTGGGGATCAGACAACATTGAGGAAAGGATGGTAAGGCATGTGTTCATTTGGGACTGGACATGAAGACGAGGAGGGTGGGGGTGCTGGTAGATAAGCGGGTGATATTTGAGATGGGCAGCAGTGTGGCAGATTTGGGGGTGGGAGAGGACGTTGGCAATGGTGAGTGGGAAGCTGAAGGGGATGCCGGTGATTTTGGCAAATGTTTATGTCCCAAACTGGGATGATGTGGAGTTTATGAGACGGGTGCTGGGGAAGATTCCTGATCTAGACTCGCACCAGTGACCATGGGGGTGATTTTAACACGGTCATTGAACCAAACTTGGATCGGTTGAGCCTGAAGTCGGGAGGGTGTTGGCGGTGGTGAAGGAGCTGAAGGGGTTTGTGGAGCACGAGGGGAGCGGACCCGTGGAGGCTTGGGATGCCGAGAGCGAAGGAGTTTTCATACTTCTCCCATGTACAATACTCCCGGATTGATTTCCTTGTGGTGGACAAGATGTTATTGGCGGGGTTGGCCGACTTGGGGTTCTCGGTGATCGTGGTTTCAGATCGCACGCCACACTGGGTGGATTTGCGAGTGGACCGAAGGGGGACCAGCGCCCACAGTTGAAGCTGGATATGGGGATGTCAGCAGATGAGGAGGTGAGTGCTGCCATCTGGGGGTATGTGAAACTTAACTATACGGGGGAGGTTACAGCCACCGACGCGGTGGGCAGCACTTAAGGCAGCGGCTAGTGGGACTTCATTTCGATCCGGGTGCACAGCAAAAGGAGGAATGAACAGAGATGACAAGACTGGTGGATGAGATTTTGAGGGTTGACAAGGCGGTACTCCGGGGGGGGGGGGGGGGGGGGGGGGGGGGTAGGTGGTGATGGGGTGGGGGGGGGGGTAGGTGGTGATGGGGTGGGGGGAGCGGACTGCTGACGAAAGTGTGTGATGACGGTGGACATCCGAGAGTGAGCCTCGAGGGTCACGTGACACAGCCCGGGGGATGACCCAAAAAAGGGACATGGTTGATTGACAGGGGAGGGGAGCAGGGAGCTCCCCCACAAACTAGGCTGGTCACAAGGAACATGAGGGGAATGAATGAGTCGGTCAAACGGTCATGTGTGTTCGTGCACTTGCGGAGTTTGACGGCGGACATGGCTTTTTTCTTACAGGAAACGCATGTAAAGATTGGGGATCAGACAACATTGAGGAAAGGATGGTAAGGCATGTGTTCATTTGGGACTGGACATGAAGACGAGGAGGGTGGGGGTGCTGGTAGATAAGCGGGTGATATTTGAGATGGGCAGCAGTGTGGCAGATTTGGGGGTGGGAGAGGACGTTGGCAATGGTGAGTGGGAAGCTGAAGGGGATGCCGGTGATTTTGGCAAATGTTTATGTCCCAAACTGGGATGATGTGGAGTTTATGAGACGGGTGCTGGGGAAGATTCCTGATCTAGACTCGCACCAGTTGACCATGGGGGTGATTTTAACACGGTCATTGAACCAAACTTGGATCGGTTGAGCCTGAAGTCGGGAGGGTGTTGGCGGGTGGTGAAGGAGCTGAAGGGGTTTGTGGAGCACGAGGGGAGCGGACCCGTGGAGGCTTGGGATGCCGAGAGCGAAGGAGTTTTCATACTTCTCCCATGTACAATACTCCCGGATTGATTTCCTTGTGGTGGACAAGATGTTATTGGCGGGGTTGGCCGACTTGGGGTTCTCGGTGATCGTGGTTTCAGATCGCACGCCACACTGGGTGGATTTGCGAGTGGACCGAAGGGGGACCAGCGCCCACAGTTGAAGCTGGATATGGGGATGTCAGCAGATGAGGAGGTGAGTGCTGCCATCTGGGGGTATGTGAAACTTAACTATACGGGGGAGGTTACAGCCACCGACGCGGTGGGCAGCACTTAAGGCAGCGGCTAGTGGGACTTCATTTCGATCGGGTGCACAGCAAAAGGAGGAATGAACAGAGATGACAAGACTGGTGGATGAGATTTTGAGGGTTGACAAGGCGGTACTCCGGGGGGGGGGGGGGGGGGGGGGGGGGGGGGTAGGTGGTGATGGGGTGGGGGGGGGGGTAGGTGGTGATGGGGTGGGGGGAGCGGACTGCTGACGAAAGTGTGTGATGACGGTGGACATCCGAGAGTGAGCCTCGAGGGTCACGTGACACAGCCCGGGGGATGACCCAAAAAAGGGACATGGTTGATTGACAGGGGAGGGGAGCAGGGAGCTCCCCCACAAACTAGGCTGGTCACAAGGAACATGAGGGGAATGAATGAGTCGGTCAAACGGTCATGTGTGTTCGTGCACTTGCGGAGTTTGACGGCGGACATGGCTTTTTTCTTACAGGAAACGCATGTAAAGATTGGGGATCAGACAACATGAGGAAAGGATGGTAAGGCATGTGTTCATTTGGGACTGGACATGAAGACGAGGAGGGTGGGGGTGCTGGTAGATAAGCGGGGTGATATTTGAGATGGGCAGCAGTGTGGCAGATTTGGGGGTGGGAGAGGACGTTGGCAATGGTGAGTGGGAAGCTGAAGGGGATGCCGGTGATTTTGGCAAATGTTTATGTCCCAAACTGGGATGATGTGGAGTTTATGAGACGGGTGCTGGGGAAGATTCCTGATCTAGACTCGCACCAGTTGACCATGGGGGTGATTTTAACACGGTCATTGAACCAAACTTGGATCGGTTGAGCCTGAAGTCGGGAGGGTGTTGGCGGTGGTGAAGGAGCTGAAGGGGTTTGTGGAGCACGAGGGGAGCGGACCCGTGGAGGCTTGGGATGCCGAGAGCGAAGGAGTTTTCATACTTCTCCCATGTACAATACTCCCGGATTGATTTCCTTGTGGTGGACAAGATGTTATTGGCGGGGTTGGCCGACTTGGGGTTCTCGGTGATCGTGGTTTCAGATCGCACGCCACACTGGGTGGATTTGCGAGTGGACCGAAGGGGGACCAGCGCCCACAGTTGAAGCTGGATATGGGGATGTCAGCAGATGAGGAGGTGAGTGCTGCCATCTGGGGGTATGTGAAACTTAACTATACGGGGGAGGTTACAGCCACCGACGCGGTGGGCAGCACTTAAGGCAGCGGCTAGTGGGACTTCATTTCGATCGGGTGCACAGCAAAAGGAGGAATGAACAGAGATGACAAGACTGGTGGATGAGATTTTGAGGGTTGACAAGGCGGTACTCCGGGGGGGGGGGGGGGGGGGGGGGGGGGTGGAGGGGGGGGGGGGGGGGGGGGTGGAGGCAGGGTTTCTAAGGAGAGGCAGAGGCTCCAGGTGGGAGTTTGGGCTGGTGTCCACAGGGAAGGTGGTAGAGCAGTTGCGGAACATAGAACATTACAGCGCAGTATAGGCCCTTCGGCCCTCGATGTTGCGCCAACCTGTGAAACCACTCTAATGCCCATCTACACTGTTCCCTTATCATCCATATGTTTATCCAATGGCCATTTCAATGCCTTTAATGATGGCAAGTCCACTACTGTTGCAGGCAGGGCATTCCACGCCCTTCCTACTGTCTGAGTAAAGAACCTACCTCTGACATCTGTCCTGTATCTATCTCCCCTCAATTTAAGGCTGTGTCCCCTAGTGCTAGACATCACCATTCGAGGAAAAATGCTCTCACTGTCCACCCTATCTAATCCTCTGATCATCTCGTATGCCTCAATTAAGTCACCTCTTAACCTTCTTCTAACAAAAACAGCCTTAAGTCCCTCAGCAGAAGACCAAGGGGGCAGTGTACGAGTACTGGACGACGGCGAGCAGGATGCTGGCCCACCAATTTAGGAAGCAGGAGGCGGCGAGGGAGATTGGAAGAGTGAAGGACGGATGGGAAGAGTGGTACTGGGCCCGGTGGGGGTGAATGGGGTATTCAAGGAGTTTTATAGGAAGCTATATGAGTCAGAGCCCCCGGCCAGGGGTGAGGGACTAGGGGCAGCCATTGGGTTGATGGAGGTGATGGAGAATATGGGGGTGATGCAAGCAGGAAAGACCCTGGACCCCAAAGGATTCCCAGTGGAGTTTTATAAGAAGTTTGTGGATTATACCATTATCATTTCAGGAGTGCGGAGTGTGCCTTCTTTTTTTCAGCGAGAGCAGTAACCAGGGGGCTGTTTGAAGTTTCAGTGCGTGGGAGGAGTTGAACGGGAGCGGTAAGTTTACCTATTTTTAAAAAACTTCCATTGCAGTTTCAGTGCGTGGGAGGAGCTGAGTGGGAGCGGCCGAATTGTGCTCTGGGAAGGTGAGTGAACTGATATATCTGGGCAGCGGCTAAACCCGAGACACTAAACGTGTAGTAATCTCAGGATTGCTACCAGTGCCACGGGACAGTCAGAGTAGAAACTCAAGAATAGTCAGAATGAATACGTGGCTTGAGAGATGGTGCAGGAGGGAGGGGTTCAGATTTTTGGGACATTGGAACCAGTTCTGGGGGCGGTGGGATCATTACAAACCGGATGGTCTACACCTGGGCAGGACTGGAACCAATGTCCTTGGGGGTGCTTTTGCTAACATTGTTGGGGAGGTTTTAAACTAATGTGGCAGGGGGATGGGAACCAGATTAGGAAGTTAGAGGTCAGTAAAGAAGCAGCAATTAACGCCAGTAAGGTACGAGATAATAAACTCAATGTGACTTGGGGGAAGAGTAGACAGGGAAGAGTTGATGAACACAAAGGGACAGGTGGTCTGAGGTGCATTTGTTTTAATGCGAGAAGTGTAGCAGGTAAGGCAGATGAACTTAGGGCTTGGATCAGTACCTGGGAATATGATGTTATTGGTATTACTGAGACTTGGTTGACGGAAGGGCAGGACTGGCAACTGAATATCCCAGGGTATAGATGCTTCAGGAGGGATAGAGAGGGAGGTGGGGGGGGGGGGGGGGGGGGGGGGGGGGGGGGGGGGGGGGAGGCAGGGTTTCTAAGGAGAGGCAGAGGCTCCAGGTGGGAGTTTGGGCTGGTGTCCACAGGGAAGGTGGTAGGGCAGTTGTAGAACATAGAACATTACAGCGCAGTATAGGCCCTTCGGCCCTCGATGTTGCGCCAACCTGTGAAACCACTCTAATGCCCATCTACACTGTTCCCTTATCATCCATATGTTTATCCAATGGCCATTTCAATGCCTTTAATGATGGCAAGTCCACTACTGTTGCAGGCAGGGCATTCCACGCCCTTCCTACTGTCTGAGTAAAGAACCTACCTCTGACATCTGTCCTGTATCTATCTCCCCTCAATTTAAGGCTGTGTCCCCTAGTGCTAGACATCACCATTCGAGGAAAAATGCTCTCACTGTCCACCCTATCTAATCCTCTGATCATCTCGTATGCCTCAATTAAGTCACCTCTTAACCTTCTTCTAACAAAAACAGCCTTAAGTCCCTCAGCAGAAGACCAAGGGGGCAGTGTACGAGTACTGGACGACGGCGAGCAGGATGCTGGCCCACCAATTTAGGAAGCAGGAGGCGGCGAGGGAGATTGGAAGAGTGAAGGACGGATGGGAAGAGTGGTACTGGGCCCGGTGGGGGTGAATGGGGTATTCAAGGAGTTTTATAGGAAGCTATATGAGTCAGAGCCCCCGGCAGGGGTGAGGGACTAGGGGCAGCCATTGGGTTGATGGAGGTGATGGAGAATATGGGGGTGATGCAAGCAGGAAAGACCCTGGACCCCAAAGGATTCCCAGTGGAGTTTTATAAGAAGTTTGTGGATTATACCATTATCATTTCAGGAGTGCGGAGTGTGCCTTCTTTTTTTCAGCGAGAGCAGTAACCAGGGGGCTGTTTGAAGTTTCAGTGCGTGGGAGGAGTTGAACGGGAGCGGTAAGTTTACCTATTTTTAAAAAACTTCCATTGCAGTTTCAGTGCGTGGGAGGAGCTGAGTGGGAGCGGCCGAATTGTGCTCTGGGAAGGTGAGTGAACTGATATATCTGGGCAGCGGCCTAAACCCGAGACACTAAACGTGTAGTAATCTCAGGATTGCTACCAGTGCCACGGGACAGTCAGAGTAGAAACTCAAGAATAGTCAGAATGAATACGTGGCTTGAGAGATGGTGCAGGAGGGAGGGGTTCAGATTTTTGGGACATTGGAACCAGTTCTGGGGGCGGTGGGATCATTACAAACCGGATGGTCTACACCTGGGCAGGACTGGAACCAATGTCCTTGGGGGTGCTTTTGCTAACATTGTTGGGGAGGTTTTAAACTAATGTGGCAGGGGGATGGGAACCAGATTAGGAAGTTAGAGGTCAGTAAAGAAGCAGCAATTAACGCCAGTAAGGTACGAGATAATAAACTCAATGTGACTTGGGGGAAGAGTAGACAGGGAAGAGTTGATGAACACAAAGGGACAGGTGGTCTGAGGTGCATTTGTTTTAATGCGAGAAGTGTAGCAGGTAAGGCAGATGAACTTAGGGCTTGGATCAGTACCTGGGAATATGATGTTATTGGTATTACTGAGACTTGGTTGACGGAAGGGCAGGACTGGCAACTGAATATCCCAGGGTATAGATGCTTCAGGAGGGATAGAGAGGGAGGTGGGGGGGGGGGGGGGGGGGGGAGTTGCATTACTCGTCAGAGATGATATCACAGCTGTGATTAAGGAGGGCAATATGGGTGGAGCTAAGAAATAGGAAGGGTGCAGTAACATTGTTGGGACTTTACTACAGGCCTCCCAAAAGCGAGCATGAAGTAGAGATACAAATATGCAGACAGATTATAGAAAAATGTTGGAGCAATAGGGTGGTTGTGATGGAAGATTTTAACTTCCCCAACATTGAATGGGATTCGTGTAGTGTTGGAGGTGTAGATGGAGCAGAGTTTGTAAGGAGCATCCAGGAGAGTTTTTTAGAGCAGTATGTAAATAGTCCAACTCGGGAGTGGGCCATACTGGACCTGGTATTGGGGAATGATTCCAGCCAGGTGGTTGATGTTTCAGTCGGTGATTACTTTGGGAATGGTGATCACAATTCCCTAAATTTTAGAATACTCATGGACAAGGACAAGAGTGGTCCGAAAGGAAGTGTGCTAAACTGGGGAAAGGCAGAGTATAACAAAATTCGGCAGGAGCTAGGGAATGTGGATTGGGAGCAGCTGTTTAAGGGTAAATCCACATTTGAAATGTGGGGTCTTTTAAGGAAAGGTTGATTAGAGTGCAGGACAGACATGTCCCTGTGAAAATGAGAGATAGAAATGGCAAGATTAGGGAACCATGGATGACGGGTGAAATTGTGAGACTAGCCAAGATGAAAAAGGAAGCATTCATAAGATCGAGGCAACTCAAAATTGATGAAGCTTTGGAGGAATATCGGGAAAGTAGGACGAATCTCAAACGCGCAATAAAGAGGGCTAAAAGGGGCATGAAATATCCTTGGCTAACAGGGTTAAGGAAAATCCCAAAGCCTTTTATTCGTATGTAAGGAGCAAGAGGGTAACTAGAGAAAGGATTGGCCCACTCAAAGACAAAAGAGGGAATTTATGCATGGACTCAGAGGAAATGGGTGAGATTCTTAATGAGTACTTTGCATCGGTATTCACAAAGGAGAGGGACAAGATGGATGTTGAGGCAAGGGATGGATGTTTAAATACTCTAGGTCAAGTTGTTATACAGACCGGATGGGATCTATCCCAGGTTACTGAGGGAAGCGAGGGTCGAAATAGCTGGGGCCTTAACAGATATCTTTGCAGCATCCTTGAGCATGGGTGAGGTCCCAGAGGACTGGAGAATTGCTAATGTTGTCCCTTTGTTTAAGGGTAGCAGGGAAAATCCAGGGAATTATAGACCTGTGAGCTTGACATCAGTGGTAGGCAAACTGTTGGAGAAGATACTGAGGGATAGGATCTATTCACATATGGAAGAAAATAGACTTATCAGTGATAGGCAGCATGGTTTTGTGCAGGGAAGGTCATGCCTTACAAACCTAATAGAATTCTTTCAGGAAGTGACAAAGTTAATTGATGAGGGAAGAGCTGTAGATGTCATATACATGGACTTTAGTAAGGCGTTTGATAAGGTTTCCCATGGCAGGTTGATGGAAAAAGTGAAGTCATATGGGGTTCAGGGTGTACTAGCTAGATGGATAAAGAACTGGCTGGGTAACAGGAGACAGAGAGTAGTGGTGGAAGGGAGTGTCTCAAAATGGAGAGGGGTGACCAGTGGTGCTCCACAGGGATCCGTGCTCGGACCACTGTTGTTTGTGATCTACATAAATGACCTGGAGGAAGGTATAGATGGTCTGATTAGCAAGTTTGCAGATGATACAAAGATTGGTGGAGTTGCAGATAGCGAGGAGGACTGTCAGAGAATACAACAAAATATAGATAGATTGGAGAGTTGGGCAGAGAAATGTCAGATGGAGTTCAATCCAGGCAAATGCGGGGTGATGCATTTTGGAAGATCAAATTCAAGAGCGGACTATATGGTCAATGGAAGGGTCCTGGGGAAAATTGATGTACAGAGAGATCTGGGAATTCAGGTCCATTGTACCCTGAAGGTGGCAACGCAGGTTGATAGAGTGGTCAAGAAGGCATACAGCATGCTTGCCTTCATCGGACGGGGTATTGAGTACAAGAGTCGGCAGGTCATGTTACAGTTGTATAGGACTTTGGTTAGGCCACATTTGGAATACTGCGTGCAGTTTTGGTCGCCACATCACCAGAAGGATGTGGATGAGTTGGAGAGGGTGCAGAGGAGGTTCACCAGGATGTTGCCTGGTATGGAGGAGGCCAGCTATGAAGAAAGGTCGAGTAGATTAGGATTGTTTTCATTGGAAAGACGGAGGTTGAGGGGAGACCTGATTGAGGTCTACAAAATTATGAGAGGTATGGACAGGGTGGATAGCAACAAGCTTTTTCCAAGGTCACGATTTCAAAGTGAGAGGGGGAAAGTTTAAGGGAGATGTGCGTGGAAAGTTTTTTTTACGCAGAGGGTGGTGGGTGCCTGGATCGCTTTACCAGCGGAGGAGGTAGAGGCAGGTACGATAGCATCATTTAAGAGGCATCTAGACGGGTATATGAACGGGCGGGAACAGAGGGAAATAGACCTTGGAAAATAGGAGACAGGTTTAGATAAAGGATCTGGATCGGCGCAGGCTGGGAGGGCCGAAGGGCCTGTTCCTGTGCTGTAATTTTCTTTGTTATAGAATCATAGAATTTACAGTGCAGAAGGAGGCCATTCAGCCCATCGAGTCTGCACCGGCTCTTGGAAAGAGCACCCTACCCAAGGTCAACAACTCCACCCTATCCCCATAACCCAGTAACTCCACCCAACACTAAGGGCAATTTTGGACTCGAAGGGCAATTTATCATGGCCAATCCACCTAACCTGCACATCTTTGGACTGTGGGAGGAAACCGGAGCACCCGGAGGAAACCCACGCACACACGGGGAGGATGTGCAGACTCCGCACAGACAGTGACGCAAGCCGGAATCGAACCTGGGACCCTGGAGCTGTGAAGCGATTGTGCTGTCCACAATGCTACCGTGCTGCCCTTTGTTCTTTGACCTGGGACCTCTGGTAAGGATGTATAATGAGGCGAGGGAAAGTGAGGAGCTCCCCCCTCCGCTATCGCAAGTGGCTGATGTCCCAATACTGAAGAAAAATATGGGCCTGAATGCTCCGCCTCATCGCGCCACTTTTCTGCATCCTCCCGTCGGCGGTATTCTCCGTTTCACCGGCCAATCAATGGGGTTTCCCATTGTGAGGCAGTCCCACGTCATTGAGAAACCCCCGGGCGCCGGCAAAATAGAGAATCCCACCGGAGGAGAATCCTGCCCATGGATCCTGAGCAATGTGGGTCCTACGGTCCGATATCGTTGCTAAACGTGGATGCCAAGCTGCTAACGAAGGTGCTGGCCTTGGGGGTGATAGCGGAGGATCAAACGGGGTTTTTGAAGGGAAGTAGTAGGCGAATGTAAGGAGGTTACTTAATGTGATTATGTAGCCCTCGGAGGGGAAGAAGTAGAGGTGGTAATGGCAATGATGTAGAGAAGGCTTTCAACCGGTGCAGTGGGAGTATCTGTGGGAGGTGTTGGGACTGTTCGGGTTTGGGCAGGGGCTTGTGGATTGGGTCCGACTGCTGTATAGGGCGCCGGTAGCAAGCGTGCGGACGCACCGGGTGAGCGTGGTGTATTGCAGGTTGCACTGTGTCAAAAAGCAGAGGTGCCTGCTCTGCCATTGCTTTTATCCCTGGAAATAGAGCCGTTGGCAATGGTGCATGGAGCGTTGAGGTGTTGGAGAGGGATTGCGCGCGTGGGAGAATCAAGCACAACCCCTCTCCATTTCCAGACACAAGCTGAACATGGGAAAGAGTGAGGTGTTCCAGATTGAGACCGGGGTCAGAAGGGGAGGTTGGGGGAGTTGCCGTTCAAGATGGTGGGTTGGGTTTCAGATACTTGGGCAGCCAGATGCACGGGGTTGGGCGCAGCTGCATATGTTGAATTTGGCTCAGTTGGTGGAGCAGATAAGGGGGATTTTAAGAGGTGAGATGCGCTACCATTGTCGCTGGAAGGGCGGGTACAGACAGCAAAAATGCTGCCACGGCTCTTGTTTCTATTTCAGAGCCTCCCAATCATCATGCCAAAGTCATTTTTTAAGAAGGTCAACTCAGTTCGGGATTTGTGTGGGCCGTGAAGACCCCCGAGTCAAGAACGAACGGGGGCGGGAAAACTGGTGTTTCCGAATATAAAGAATTATTACTGTGCTGCTAACATCGCTATGGTTAGGAAGTGTGTAGTGGGGAAGGGGTCGGTCTTGAGGTGGATGGAGGCTGCATATATTGAAGGGCACCTCGATGTGGGCACCGATTTGTGACAACCGCAGGTTTGCACCAGGGGCTGGACGCGAGGTTACAGGGGTGGCGGCAGACAGGGATTGAGCTGCTTGGGGACCTGTTTGTAAGGGGCACCTTTGCAAGCTTAGGTGACCTGGAGGACGAATACGAGTTGTCCAGCAGGAATGGGTTTAGATACTTACAGGTCCAAGACTTGGTGAGGAGGCAGGTGCTGTCCTTTCCCAGGTTGCCACCCTTGGTGTTGCAGGATAAGGTGCTGTCATGGGAGAGAGTAGGGGAGGGGAAGGTGTCCGAGATTTATCAGGAGCTGATGGACTGGGAGGGTGCCCCGATAGGAGATGTTAAACGTAGATGGGAGGAGGAGCTGGGGATGGTGGCCGGGACGTGGGAAGAGGCCCTGCGGAGAGTGAATGTGTCTCATTGTGTGCACGGCGCAGCCTTATTCAGTTCAAAGTAGTTTACAGGGCACATGTGACTGTGGCTTAGAGGAGCAGGTTTGAGAGAGTAGAGGATAGGAGTGGGCAGCGCACGGGGAGGCCTGTGAACCATGTCCATATGTTCTGGGCATGTTCGAAACTGATGGGGTTCTGGCAGGGATTTGCAGAAATAATGTCCAAGGTGTTGGGGGTGAAGGTGGTCCCGAGCCAAGAGGTAGCAATATTTGGGGTGTCGGTAGACCCGGGGTCCAGGGGGAGATAGGCCAATGTCTTGGCCTTTGCCTCCCTGATAGCCCGGAGACTGATTTTTCTTGGGTGGAGGGACTCGGAGCCACCGAAAGTGGAGTGTGGGTGAGCAACCTGGCAGAATTCCTGAGGTTGAAAAATATTAAGTTTGTCTTGAGAAGGTCGGTTGCTGGGTTCAACAGAGATGTGAGCCATTCATCGGCTTCTTTAAAAGGATTGAGGTTGTGTGTTTGTACAAATGCCTTAATAAAAGATATAATTTTTAATGGCTGAATCTATGTCTATCTGTGACTCTTGAACAAAAGGAACTATCTGGAAGTTATGAACAAACTTCGCACCTCATTATCTCTGAAGACACATTTTGATTCTGGAACTCATGAGAAACACAATTATTCTCTGTGGTGTCTGCACTGTAAATCTTTTTCTGTCTGTTGCTGCATGAATGAAAAGGATGCAACATTTTGTGTGTGTGTAGTTTGTTCAAACAAACTAACCCTTGAGTAATATGCTACCAGTTATATACGAGGAATTAAATCAGAAACAGCTTTCAGTTTACAGAGTGGCGAAGTCAGTGTGGTTTAAATTAACGTATCCAGTAACATCACCTCCTTGCTCATGTTTCTGAAACTTTCATGCACTTCATGTTAACTTGCAACAATGTTTCTGGGATCAGAAGCTTCAATGTTTTAAAACTTTTTTCCTCATTTTTCTCCATGGTTATGACCATCCCTATCTCTGTAATCTCCTCCAGCCACACACCCTCCCAGGTCTCTGCACTCATCTAATTCCAGCCTCTTGAACATTTCTTATTTCAATCGCTCCACCATTGGGTCCGTTCTTTCATTTGCCCGGGTCACAAGCACTGGAATTTCTTCCTTAAACCTATCCATCTCACCTTCCTCCTTAAGATTCTCCTTAAAACCTCCCTCTTTGACCAAGCTTTTGGTCACCTGCCCTCATATCTCCTTATGTGGCTCATTGTCAAATCTTACTTTATCACATTTCCGTGAAATTACTTGAAAAGTTTTACTATGTTCAAGTCACAATATAAATACAAATGATCGTCACTGATTTTGGACATATATCGTTGCCCTGCATCGCTAATAAGACATTGTAACTCAAAGTGTGATGGACAAGTTGTTCCCATTCTGCCATTGAACAGACTGAAGAACATTGCCCCAATAAATAAGGCGATCGTGCATTGGCTACACTGCATATTGCCCCAAATAAAGGTGACGACTCATCGGAAAATATGAGGCCGCGCTCGGTGCAAAGGGAGAACTGCCAACTGGTAAATTATTTTCCGGTGTTTCCAGTTTACATAATATGCTTTGGAAGCCTTTCCGCTCACCCGCCGGATCCATTCACCCCTCCGCCTCGACTTTTCTCCACTTACGGTTTCCGCATCCTACAAGATAGCTTCTCCCCATCGCCATTACCCTCACTGCGCCTGCGCCTGCTCCACTCCCAGCCCCGCCTTTCATTCACTCCGATTGGTTAGAGGACCTTCCGTTCCTTCTCCCATCTCTTCCTATTGGTCCGGCGCTGCTGTCAATCAGCTGTGTATTGTGACGATCTCAAATGCCTGACTCAGACTCAGCCTGATTTGCTGATTATTGGTAGCATTTTCTGTTTGGGAATCAGGGCAAGAGATGTCTGGTCTCTCTCCAGAGTGTGGGGATCCACACACATTTCCCTAGTACACCTTTACTTTACATCAGAAAGCCCCCTCTTCAATCTAAAATATAGCCAGCCTGACTTTCTGATTATTGGCAGCATTTTCTGTTGAAGTGTTCGAGCTCCGGACGTCAATCCCAGACCCTCCTCAGCCTGTTTAGATTGGATTGGATTTGTTTATTGTCACATGCACCAAGGTACAGTGAAAAGTATTTTTCTTGTTTTTAAACGCATTTTAGTCAAAATTGTATCAAAATAGGTTACAGCAAATAATCACCCCGGGAAACATTCTTCCCAGCAATCAACTGTACAGTTTGTACAGATTTTCCTCCTTTTTCACCACCCCTCCCCATCACCCCCCCCCCCCCTCCCCCCCCCCCCCCCCCCCCCCTCCCCCCCCCCCCCCCCCCCCCCCCCGTCCCCGGCGACGAACAGCTCCTCAAACACGGTCACAAACATCCCCCACCTTTTTTCAAACTCTCCTGCTGAACCCCTTAACTCATACTTTATCTTTTCTAACCGCAGGAAGTCGTACAGGTCACCCAACCATGCTGCTACCCCCGGTGGCGATGCCGACCGCCAATCCAGCAAAATTTGTCGCCGTGCAATCAGAAAGGCAAAGGCCATGACATCAGCCTTCCTCCTTTCCATGAGCTCCGGCTTTTCTGAAACCCCAAATATCGCCACCAAAGGGTCCGGGTCCACCTCCTCCTCCACTATCCTGGCTAATACCACGAACACGTCCGCCCAGAATCTTCCCAATTTTTCACAACCCCAAAACATGTGCACATGATTCGCTGGCCCCCGCCCACACCTCACACACTCTGCTACCCCCTGAAAGAACCCACTCATTCTCGCCCGAATCATATGCACCCTGTGCACAACCTTGAACTGTATCAGGCTCATCCTTGCACAAGAGGAGGTCCCATTTACCCTTCGCAGTGCGTCACTCGATACTCCCCAATTGATCTCCGGTCCCAACTCCACTTCCTATTTCTCCTTGAGCTTCACCACCCGCTTGTCTCCCTGCTCCCCCAGTGACTTATATATATCCCCAATTCTTCCCTCCACATCTGGAAGCAGCAGTCGCTCCAGCAGGGTGTACCCCATTGGTGCAAAGTCCCTAACCTGTAGATACCTGAACTCACTACCCCTGGGACAGCTCTACCCTCTCCCTTAGCTCCTCCAGACTGGCGAACCCTTCCTCCAAATACAAATCCCTCGCCTTGACCAGCCCCACTTCCCTCCACCTCACCCCCCCCCCCTTCTCAAACCCATGATTCTCGCACAGCGGCGTTAGCACCGACATCCCTTCCACCCTAAAATGCCTCCTCAGCTGATTCCATATCTTCACCGTGGACTGCACCACTGGGCTCCCTGAATACCTACTCGGAGCCATTGGCAGTGCTGCTGTCACCATAGCCCTCAAATTAGACCCCTTACAAGATTCCTCCTCCATCCTAACCCACGCTACCCCTTCTTCCCACCACCGCCGCACCTTGTCCACATTTGCCGCCCAATAATAATGAAGCAAGTTTGGCAACGCCAACCCCCGCTGCTGCCTCTATCTCTGCAGCAGGGTCCTCCCCACCCTCGGCACCTTCCCCGTCCATACAAAGTCAGAGATGATTGTGTCCACTTTCCGAAAAAAGGCCTTTGGTATAAAGATCGGGAGAGCCTGAAAGATAAACAAGAACCTCAGCAGAATATTCATTTTCACCACTTGGACCCTCCCTGCCAATGTTCAGTGCAGTGTATCCCACCTCTTAAGATCCTCCCTGGCCTCCTCCACCAGCTTCCTTATGTTTGACTTATGGGGCCCCGTCCATTCCCTCGCTATTTGAATCCCCAAGTACCGAAACCTATCCCTCGGTACCGTAAATGGCATCCGCCCTAAATTAGCCCGCTGTGCCAGCTCATTCACCGGGAATACCTCGCTTTTCGCTACATTCAGCTTGTATCCCAAGAACCCTCCAAACCTTCCCAACAGGCCCACAATCCTTCCCTTACTCCCCAACGGATCCAAAACATACAGCAGGAGAACATCGGCATAGAGCGACACCCGACACTCCCTCTGTCCCCTCATTGTCCCCTGCCACTCTGCCGACCCCCTGAGAGCTATCGCCAATGGCTCTATGGCCAGCGCAAACAGCAGCGGCGACAGCAGGCACCCCTGCCTCGTACCCCTGTGTAAGTCAAAGCTTTGTGAGCTCATATCATTCGTCCGCACCCTCGCTCTTGAGCCACATACAGCAACCGCACCCATGCCACAAATCTCAGCCCAAACCCAAACCTTCCCAAAACTTCGAACAAGTACTGCCACTCCACCCGATCAAATACTTTCTCCGCGTCCATGGACACCAGCACCTCCGGTACCAGAGCTCTCGACGGATTCATCACCACATTCAACAGCCGTGTTATATTACTCGCGAGATGCCTGCCCTTCACAAAGCCTGTTTGATCTTCTGCAACCACCCCCGGGACACAATCCTCCATCCTCCCAGCAAACTACTTAGCAAATACTTTCACATCCGTGTTCAATAGTGATATGGGTCAAGACGACCCATATTCCACCGAATCCTTCCCTTTTTTGGGGATTAGTGTGATTACTGCCTGCTTCATCATCTCCGGCAACTCCCTCTTCTCCAGTGCTTCATTAAACGCCCCCAACAGATGTGGTGCCAGGTCTGCTGCAAATTCCTCATAAAATTCTGCCGGGTACCCTTCCGGCCCAGGGGCCTTCCCCGACTTCATACCCCTGATACTATCCAGCACCTCCCTCAGCCCCAGGGGCTCCTCCAATGCCTGTCTCTTTGCTTCCTCCACCTGGGAAAATTCCAGCTCATCCAGAAACCACCCCATGTCCCCCTCCTCTCCTGAGTCTGCCTCATAAAGTCCCTTGTAATACTCTCTAAATGCCTCATTTATCTTCCCTGGCTCTGACAGCACATCCCCAGCCCCAGTACGGATCGTCAATATTTCCTTGGACGTAGCCTTCCTCTGCAGCTGGTGCAGCAGCATGCGGCTCGCCTTCTCCCCATACTCGTATTGCACCCCTCTTGCCCTTAGCAGTTCCCCTACTGCCCTCCCCTTTGTCAGCCTGTCAAATTTCCCCTGCAACCTTTTCCTTCTCGCCAATCCCTCCACGGTGGGCACCCTCGAATATTTCCTGTCCACCTCCACTATCTCGCTCACTGGACGGTCATGTTCCGCCCTCCTTTCCTTATTCGCACAAACCGTAAATGAGATAATTTCTCCCTGGACCACTGCCTTCAGTGCTTCCCAAAAATTGCCCGCCGACACGTCCCCATTCTGATTGCATTCCACATAATCCCTATTTGCCAATCGCACCTTCTCACAAAAACCTCCATCCGCCAACAACCCTGAGTCAAAACTCCACCCCGGCCTCTGCTCTCGTCCCGTACTGAACCGAATATCCAGCCAGTGGGGTGCATGGTCCGAGATAACTATCCCCGCATACTCTGCCCCCTCCACCCCAACCGAAATCTCCCGACTCACTACAAAGTGATCAATCCTTGAATACACCTTATAGACGTGTGAAAAGAAGGAATACTCCCTTCCCACTCGGTTCGGAAAGCGCCATGGATCCACCATACCCATCCTCTCCATAAACCCTCCCAGCTCCCTTGCCATTCGTACCCTACCAATCGACCTGGAGCTCGATCTATCCACCCTCGGCTCCAGGACACAGTTAAAATCTCCTCCCATGATCAACTGGTACGTGGCCAAATCCGGGATTGCTGCCAGCAACCCCCTCATAAAACCCACACCATCCCAATTTGGGGCATACACAATTACCAACACTATTGGTACTCCTTCCAATACCCCACTCACAATCACATATCTCCCACCTGGATCCCTCACCTCCTTCGCACTCACAAATCCCATTTTTTTGCTCATCAAAATCACCACACCCCGTGATTTCTAATCAAATCCCAAGTGAAAAACCTGCCCAACCCACCCCTTCCTTAACCTAACCTGGTCCTTCACACGAAGGTGTGTCTCCTGTAAAAAGACCACCCCCGCTTTCAAGCTCCTGAGGTGCGCAAACACCCGCAACCTTTTAACTGGCCCATTCAGTCCCCGGACGTTCCACGTTACCAACCTTACCGGAGGCTTACGCCTCCAATCCCCTCTACCGTCCGTCATCTTCCCCATTTAACTCCTGCCCCTTTAATTCCACTCTGTACCTTGCCCATCCCAGATGGCTCCTTTCTTCGCCCTTTACCATGTTGTCTCTCACCCCCTGCCGCATCGCAAACTCCCCCCCCCCCCCGCTTTTCCCATTCTTCTCTCCCACTTCCTATTTCCCCCTCCCCCACCACCTCACTTCCGTTCACCAGCATAACCTACTAGCGCGGCTGCCCCTGCCCAAAGGCACATCCTAATGGCCTCCCCTTCCCTCTTCCCCCCCCCACTCCTCACCTCAAAGAAGAAGGCCTCCTGCTGGCCTTACCCTCCCCCACCCAAACAAGGACTTCTCCTGAACTCCAGGCAGCCTTCTCCAAAAGCAAACAAACAGATGTTAAACACAAACAGTCCCATAAAACGGGAGGGGGGGTGGGAACATCCATCCCCACATAAACCTTTCACCCCTATAACTCCTTAAATCTCAACATTGAACATAAACCACAAAAAAGACGAAAATCCCCCAATCCCTACACCCACTTCAAACATGCTCCCAACCATTACAAAGTGCAAGCACCCCGGTTCCCAAGCATTCCCCACCACACGATCACTATGGTCCGAGATCACTCCTTCAATCTCCCGAATCTGTGACCCTTGCACCTCCAAACACATCTCTATCCACTCCAAAGTACTCTTCAGGGGTGCCACAGCTTCTGCAATGGACTTTGCATGATCTTCATGTATTTCCTTCCTCTGTTTATGGAATTCCTCCTTGAAAAAAAATCATCAATTCCTGCATCTTCGACTTTCCAGCTGGCCGTTCCCCCACCTGCATGGAAGAGGCTGTTGCTGCAGCACCAGACTGTTTCAACTTTCCACCAAATTTCTCACTGTTTTCTGCCAGGTCTGGCTATCAGGAGGGGTCTTTGATTATGCTGCCTACTTTCAACCGGCAGCTGGAGGAGTAGAGTCAATGGATGGGAGGCAGGTGATGGGCTGGGCGGTGTTCACGACTCTCTGAAGTTTCTTGCGATCTTGGGCCGATCAGTTGCCATACCAGGCTCTGATGCAGCCAGATCGGATGCTTTCTATGGTGCATCTGTAAAAGTTGGTAACAGTCAGTATCGACATGCAGAATCTCCTTAGTTTCCTGAGGAAGTATAGGCCCCGTAGTGCTTTCTTGGTGGTAGCGTCGATGTGGGTGGACCAGGACACGTTTTTGGTGATGTGCACCCCTAGGAATTTGAAGCTGTTAACCATCTCCACCTCAGCCTCGCTGATGCAGACATGGGTATGTACAGTACTTTGCTTCCTGAAGTGAACATAGAAAAACATAGAAAAATACATCACAGAACAGGCCCTTCGGCCCACGATGTTGTGCCGAACTTTTGTACTAGATTAAGAACAAATTAATCTACACCCCATCATTCTACCGTAATCCATGTACCTATCCAATAGCCGCTTGAAGGTCCCTAATGTTTCTGACTCAACTACTTCCACAGGTAGTGCATTCCATGCCCCTACTACTCTCTGGGTAAAGAACCTACCTCTGACATCCCCCCTATATCTTCCTCCATTCACCTTAAATCTAATGGTTCACCCGGGTTCACTGCCTGTCTACTCTATCTATTCCCCTGATCATCTTATAAACCTCTATCAAGTCACGCCTCATCCTTCTCCGTTCTAATAAGAAAAGGCCTAGCACCCTCGACCTTTCCTCGTAAGACCTACTCTCCATTCCAGGTAACATCCTGGTAAATTTCCTTTGCACCTTTTCCAAAGCTTCCACATCCTTCCTAAAATGAGGCGACCATAACTGCACACAGTACTCCAAATGTAGCCTTACCAAGGTTTTATACAGCTGCATCATTACCTCACGGCTCTTGAATTCAATCCCTCTGCTAATGAACACTAGCACATCATAGGCCTTCTCACAGCTCTATCCACTTGAGTGGCAACTTTCAAAGATCTATGAACATAGACCCCAAAATCTCTCTGCTCCTCCACATTGCCAAGAACCCTACCTTTATCCCTGTATTCTGCATTCGTATTTGTCCTTCCAAAATGGACAAGCTCACACTTTTCAGGGTTAAACTCCATCTGCCACTTCTCTGCCCAGCTCTACATCCTATCTATGTCTCTTTGCAGCCGACAATAGCCCTCCTCACTATCTACAACACCACCAATCTTCGTATCGTCTGCAAATTTACTGACCCACCCTTCAACTCCCTCATCCAAGTCATTGATAAAAATCACAAACAGCAGAGGACACAGAACTGATCCCTGCGGTATGCCATTGGTAACTGGGCTCCAGGTTGAATATTTGCCATCCACCACCACTCTATGACTTCTATCGGTTAGCTAGTTCGTTATCCAACTGGCCACATTTCCCACTATCCCATGCCTCCTTACGTTCTGCATAAGCCTACCTTATCAAATGCAGATGTGATCCCCCCCAGTTGATGTTATGAAAGAGTTTTGTGCAGAGTCTGTTAAAGTAAAAGTAAAATAAAGGTGTTTGTGAAAAGGAGCATAACCGTTGACCATTTCCTCCCCCAATTTCCATCTGGTCTCGTCAAGTAGGGTCCTGGCCTCTTCTATGAATCATCTGTAGATGTCGCCACACTTGTCATCCCCCATCAATGTGTCCGGTCTGGGGGAATGTTTGTGTCTGCTTACAGAGAAAGTCACGCAGCTGCATGTACCTAAGCTCGTTCCCTTTCAGGAGTTGGAGCCTCTCTGTGAGTTTGCCCACGATTGTCACAGTCTGTCATCCTCTACTGTCAGTGTGCATCTGTCCTCGAACCCCCCCCCCCGCCCCCCGTCCCAAATGTGGCGTCAATCCTCATCGGTGTGAAGCTGTGGTTGTTGCAGGTGGGGGCCTCTATGGACATCTCACCAAGTTCCAAGTGGCACCTGAACTGTTCCATGTCTACTACCACTGAGCTCCTGACGTGTGAGTGTGGGGTGGGGGTTGGAAGTGGTGCAGTGGGCAGCGCTCAGAGAGATGTCCACTTGCAGGAGGCCCCCTCCATTCGGACCCAGTCTGCTTCCGGCTCCCTTGGCCACCCATTAACCACTCCCAATTTGCCACACCCAGTGGTAAAATAGAAGTTTTGGTAGGGAGAGTTTTCCTGCGTGCCGCCTTCGCTGTAAACTAGACTACCCTAGGAACTCTTCCACCCCAGGCCGTGATAAACCTGCTGGCATCCTCTGGGATGTCAAAGTAATCTATTTATGTGGAGTCTTTCCTCCGTCTCTTGCAAAGGATATTGTCAGATATGGATCTGCGTGGGCCAGGCATTGGGATGGTCCTTTTGGGCTATGCTGATGATGTGCTCCCGATATTCACAGACCTGGCTGACCTGCCAGGTCTTCTGCATCTTCTTCCAGGATCAACTGGGACAAGTGTTCTGGACTTCCGGTCAGTCAGTGGCAGATGGATTCCCTGCCAGAGGTCCTCAGACCTTTCATATGGAGCAGGATCAATCTCCTCTACCTGGGCATCCTTCTCTGCACTGCTAAGGAATCCTGGATGGTGAACTGGCAGGAGCTGAAGGCCAAAGTCACCGCTCGCCTGAGATGCTGAATGGGGCACAGAACTGCTCCAAGTGCTGTCCTACATTACCCCAATCACCTCCATGTTGTACCAGCTGGTCAATTTGATTTTGTTGGCATTGAGGGAGTGATTGTTGTCGTTGCACCACTCCACTAGGTTCTCTATCTCCCTCCTGTATTCTGACTCGTCGTTATTCGAGATCTGACCCACTATGATCTGTCGTCAGCAAACTTGCAGATGGAGTTGGAACCAAATTTTGCCATGCAGCCGGATATATAGGAGTATAGTAGGGGGATAAGTACGCAGCCTTGCGGGGCCCCGGTATTGAGGACTATTGTGGAGGAGGTGTTGTTGTTTATTCACACTGATTGTGGTCTGTGGGTCAGAAAGTCGAGGATCCAGTTGCCGAGTGAGGATCCAAGTCCTAGGTTCTGGAGCTGTTTGGACTGTTTTCCAGCGGTTGGACTTGGTGCAAGGGTTCTGCGGCTTCTTCCAGTATGTGTTTACTGTCTTATCTGCCTGACTTGGAGGGGCAGAGGGAATGAAGGACGGAAGAAAGGAAGGGGCCGATAAGTCAGGAATCCCTGATCTTCAGTGAGCCGAAAACGAGGGACTGCAGATGCAGCGACTTCCATTTCGAAGTAGAACATGTTGGAAATACTCAGCGGGTGTGCATTGTTTTCTGCTGCCTCCCTTGTTCCCGTGACTCGGACTTTGGACTGGAAGGTGACCTGATGGAGGTGCTGCAGGAGAGGAGTGGTGGAGGCCCGATTCTACTGTCTTGTGATGCCATTGGACTACTGGTGCTTTTTGCGCTGGTGACAATGAACTGCCCCAATTTGGGTGCTGGTGTATTGTTGGTGTTGCTTTGTATTGCTACTTATTTGCCTTTTTAGGGGTCATTTCTCTACAAAATTGGCTGTTCGTTGTTTCCATCTCCTTCCACCATGCCCCTGTGTCAGTGTGATACTTCTTGTGGGCTATGGTACTCTGAGCTCCTTTCCACTGCTGTGGAATGTTTCTAATGTGGTTGTTTTCTTCCATATATTTCTTAGTTTTTGTTCTATTTTGCCTCATTTTATTGTACAAAAGGACTGTCGTTGGGTGGGGCGGAATGTTTTCACTCTGTCGCCATGCCCCCTGTCGGTGTGACCTTGTCGGGAGGTATGGTATGGGTGTGCACTGGCTTGGTTTCTGGTGGTTTCATTTTATTGTTGTTCTGTAATTTGCTTTGTCATTTGGTATGATGGAACTGTTAGTAAACTGAAATATACTCGCCCTGACTTGACTATTTGCAGCATTTTCTGTTTGGAAATTAAAGCTAGAGATGGATGGTCAGTTCCCCCCTGTCTGAGGTGGGGGGAGGGATTCACACTCATTTCCCTCATGCTTATTATCACCTTTACACGAGGGAGTCCTCACTTCAATCTTGCCTGTAAACTTTGTGTTCCAAATTCTTACTGAGGAGGAATTAACAGGAAGTTTAGTTTCATGTTGAACAATGGGACGGTTATTGTCTCATTCTTTGAAAGCTCCTTCTTCACCTTTAAGCAGGGATCGATAAGCCAGAGAAAACTGATCCACTATGACCCAAAAGCAAGATGCTGCAAATCCCACCTCAAAACAGGCCGGAGGCTGTAACTTCCTCTGTGGCATGATGACCAGAAGTGTGGCCGTACAGGCAAGCACGCACTAAGAGCGTGGCATTTAACTCCTGGCCATTATTTATTTGACAGCTTGAAGCTTTCGCTGTGCAGATTAGCTGAATGAAAAATCCAGCAGCAACACTAACTTGAGCTACTTACCTGGATTTTAGATGAGTTGTTACACCGTTATATTTACACTGAAAATTTTCAGTCTAGCAGAGGCAGGAGACATCAGGAAACATTTGTTTGGCAGGTTAATGTTTTATATTATTAGTGTCTAGCATTTATAAATATGTTTAAAATGCAAATAAAATGAAAGGAAGATGTAGTGATCTCTGTATGTGCCTGTACATAAGGGGTAATGTGTAATCAGTAGCACCACATGATCACTAGAGGGCCAGACCAACAGGGGTATAAAAGCAACCACATTGTGTCTCTCCCTCTCTCTTGGGTGCACTGTGACCAGGGCAGTATCAGATTAGTTCAGATGGCTAGTGGAGTTACATATAGTTACTGTAGTTAGATCTTGTTAACCTTATCACTAGTATCAAAGTTAATGTAAAGAACTCATGCAATTATAGTTACTCAATAAACCTTTTGTTACGACTGGATGAGTGCGAGTCTTCTTTGAGATTCAGAAGACCTCATCATTAACCAAGGATTGAGTAGCACATGTTACCTACCACAAAGGTAACAAAACATGGTACCAGGCGTGTTGGCTTTGACAAAACTAGTTAGATTAGTTTAGACAAAAAAGAGAAGAAAATTCAGACTGGATATTCGACTGTGGAAGACTTTGCAGCAGATGGATCCTGGACAACTAAACGATTCGATGTACCACGTTCAAGTATCAATGCAGCTGAAAACTGACAGTAACTTCAGTAATAACTGGAAAATGTTTGTACAGAAGTTCCAAGTATATATGGCAGTTAATAATTTAAACACGGTCTCTGAAGAATGGAAAACAGCAATACTACTCAGAAGAGCAGGACATGAAGCTCCTTTAATTTCTTGGAAGGTGAAGACAAAACTAAATTCCGGCCAGTATGCACATGCGCACTACCCTAAAAGACGCAAACCGGTGAAACTGTTCTGGGCATGCGCAAGAAGCCGCGCATGCGCAGTTTCAAAATGAAATGAAATGAAATGAAATTAAATTAAATGAAAATCGCTTATTGTCACAAGTAGGCTTCAAATTAAGTTACTGTGAAAAGCCCCTAGTCGCCACATTCCGGCGCCTGTTCGGGGAGGCTGGTACGGGAATTGAACCGTGCTGCTGGCCTGCCTTGGTCTGCTTTCAAAGCGAGCGATTTAGCCATGTGCTCAAGTCAGCACCGTACAGGAAACACGGATTGCGCATGCGCAATCAAACCCTACGCGTGACGTCACGAGTGGCATGACGTCGGAGGACCCAGACCACACCCGCTTAAAAAGGAAATGCACGAAAATTTAAAAAAAGAAATTTAAAGCTGCAAAACCCAATTTTCTTACCTCAAAAGACAGAACAATGCCTGAATTTACACCAGCAGTTGAAAATAACTTCCACAACACCCTGGCACAAGCAGTCTGCACCACCCAAAGTGAAGAGTACAATGACAACTCCGAAACAAAAATAAATGATTTGTCTATTGAACAATACACACAATACTACTCAGACATGGCTGAGTTATTCGGATCTGCTGATCACAGCATCAGCAACACGGTTGCACAGCTCAACACGACTCTACTCATGGTAGATGAATCCAATACCATGATGCCATGGCAGATTGTCGATGCATTGGATGACAGCAACCTGTCAAATACCCAAGAAGGAGACGACGCCAAAGAGAGCACAGAATGACTCCGTCGAGCGAGCACAGATCGACTCCACAGTGAGAACACTGCACGACTCCACAGAGAGAGCGACGCAAGCCTCCACAGACAACTCGTTGACAGACTCCAAAATGGAAGCAAGCAAACACTCCATAGCGAACGCCATGCATGAACAAGACTATGAAGGTCTATCCACCTTACCTGAGCAATCAGTAGCAGACTATGAAAGTCTACCAAGCTCACGTGAACAACAAAAAGACTATGAAAGTCTACCCAGCTTATTTAACCAACAAGAAGACACTGAATGTCTACCCCCTGTATGTGAGAATCGTGACAATGTCATCACAATCGACATACAGGATGTGCAGGATCACAGCGAGACTGACAGATCTCAGCTCGTCTGTCCAGAAGCACTCAACAATCAGAGGAGGGCTACTCATGAGTCCAGAGAGACCATGTCAAATGAAATCGTGAAGGTTTGACTCCAGAAGAGGAGCACCAAGTGTCCAGAGAGACCACGTCAATAGAAATCTTGAAGATTTTGATTCCAGAAGAGGAGCACCATGACCCACAACAAAATGAAATCGTGACGATATTGACTCCAGACGAGGAGCACCAAGAAACCATAGGTGATTCAAATGAACCAGAAATAACTCCAGGAGAGGAGCACAAAGAAATCAATGATGATTCAAGTGAACCAGAAATGACTCGAGAAGAAGAGTGCCAAGGAAGCAAAGAAGAGGAATCAAATCCACCACAAATGACTGATGTCACCAACATCAATGCAACATCAGATCATTCTCACAATTCTCAAGAAGAAACACTCAATGTAACAGATACCACAACGGACACTGACAGCAGTTACTGTGACATTGACTCAAATCATCCACACGGAACACTCATTGAGTGCAAGAAGAACAACAAACACCGCAAGACGCACAGCAGAAACAAGAACAACAACAAAAACAACATGTAGTGCAACAAGAACAACAAAGGCAAGAAGCAAAACAGAAACAACAAGCACAACAAAAAAAACGACAAGAACAGCAACGAAAACAACAAAGAGAGAAACAACAAGCACGACAAAAACAACAACAAGAACGACAACAAAAACAACAAAGTCAGAAATGACAGAAACAACAACAATGAAACAACGACCTGGACAACATGATACAACTCTGCACATGAAGGACAATGCCACAGAACACTGCAAAACCATGACAAGACTACAAACATGCCATGGCATGTCATTAAATCTCACAAATTCACATCTGCTCCAGAACAGGCAAGCACACCAGCTTTCAAGGCAGATGACACACTAGATCAATACCACAAGCACAGGAAAAAGTCCAGGTCAGACAACAAAGATGACATACAGAATCAATACCGCAAGCACAGGAAAAAGTCCAGGCCAGACAACGGTGTAACACAGAATCGCTACCACAAGCATAGAGGAAAGAAAATCAAGTCTAAATCAGACAACAAAGTGATTCGACCATTCGAACACCTCATGATCACTTGTTCGTCACTCAAACATATGACCATTGACGATGCTCACAAAGAAATGACGACATCAACATCACCACTTCGACAACAGAAGAAGAAAACAACTCAACCGAAGAAATTCATAAAGTTTGGATTCACAATTTTTTTTATTAAGATTGGACTCATAAATATTAATTGGCTTTAGAACATAGAACATAGAACAGTACAGCACAGAACAGGCCCTTCGGCCCTCAATGTTGTGCCGAGCCATGATCACCCTACTCAAACCCACGTATCCACCCTATACCCGTAACCCAACAACCCCCCCTTAACCTTACTTTTATTAGGACACTACGGGCAATTTAGCATGGCCAATCCACCTAACCCGCACATCTTTGGACTGTGGGAGGAAACCGGAGCACCCGGAGGAAACCCACGCACACAGGGGGAGGACGTGCAGACTCCACACAGACAGTGACCCAGCCGGGAATCGAACCTGGGACCCTGGAGCTGTGAAGCATTTATGCTAACCACCATGCTACCCTGCTGCCCCTGATATAATCATCAATATCATCAGAACTTGTACATAACATAGAACATAGAACATTACAGCACAGTACAGGCCCTTCAGCCCTCGATGTTATGCCGACCTGTGAAACCCCTCTAAAGCCCATCTACACTATCCCCTTATCGTCCATATGTCTATCCACAGACCATTTGAATGCCCTTAGTCTTGGCGAGTCCACTACTGTTGCAGGCATGGATTTCCATGCCCCTACTACTCTGAGTAAAGAACCTACCTCTGACATCTGTCCTATACCTATCTCCCCTCAATTTAAAGCTATGTCCCCTCATGCTAGACATCACCATCCAAGGAAAAAGGCTCTCACTGTCCACCCTATCTAATCCTCTGATCATCTTGTATGCCTCAATTAAGTCACCCCTTAACCTTCTTCTCTCTAACGAAAACAGCCTCAAGCCCCTCAGCCTTTCCTCATAAGATCTTCCCTCCATACCAGGCAACATCCTGGTAAATCTCCTCTGTACCCTTTCCAATGCTTCCACATCCTTTCTATAATGCGGCGACCAGAACTGCATGCAATACTCCAAATGCGGCCGCACCAGAGTTTTATACAACTGCAACATGACCTCATGGCTCCGAAACTTAATCCCTCTACCAATAAAAGCTAACACACCAAACGCCTTCTTAACAATCCTCTCAACCTGGGTGGCAACTTTCAGGGATCTATGTACATAGACACCGAGATCTCTCTGCTCATCCACACTACCAAGAATCTTACCATTAGCCCAGTACTCTGTCTTCCTGTTATTCCTTCCAAAATGAATCACTTCACACTTTTCTGCATTAAACTCCATTTGCCACCTGTCAGCCCAGCTCTGCAGCTTATCTATGTCGCTCTGTAACTTGTAACATCCTTTCGCACTGTCCACAACTCCACCAACTTTAGTGTCATCTGCAACTTTACTCACCCATCCTTCTATGCCCTCCTCCAGGTCATTTATAAAAATGACAAACAGCAGTGGCCCCAAAACAGATCCTTGTGGTACACCACTAGTAACTGGACTCCAGTCTGAACATTTCCCATCAACCACCACGCTTTGTCTTCTTCCAGCTAGCCAATTTCTGATCCAAACTGCTAAATCACCCTGAATCCATATTTTCTGCAATAGCCTACCGTGGGGAACCTTATCAAACGCTTTACTGAAATCCATATACACCACATCAACTGCTTTACCCTTATCCACCTGTTTGGTCACCTTCTCAAAGAACTGAATAAGGTTTGTGAGGCACGACCTACCCTTCACAAAACCCGGTTGACTATCTCTAATCAAATTATTCCTTTCCAGATGATTATACATTCTATCTCTTATAAACCTTTCCAATACTTTGGCCACAACAGAAGTAAGGCTCACTGGTCTATAGTTACCGGGGTTGTCTCTATTCCCCTTCTTGAACAAGTGGACAACATTTGCTATCCTCCAGTCTTCTGGCACTATTCCTGTAGACAAAGATGACTTAAAGACCAAAGCCAAAGGCTCAGCAATCGCCTCCCTAGCTTCCCAGAGAATCCTAGGATAAATCCCATCCGGCCCAGGGGACTTAACTATTTTCACACTTTCCAGAATCGCTAACACCTCCTCCTTGTGAACCTCAAGTCCTTCTAGTCCAGTAGCCTGTATCTCAGTATTCTCCTCGACAACATTTTTCCTGTGTGAATACTGACGAAAAATATTCATTTAGCACCTCTCCTATCTCCTCGGACTCCATGCACAACTTCCCACTACTGTCCTTGACTGGCCCTCCTCTTACCCTAGTCATTCTTTTATTCCTGATATATCTATAGAAAGCTTTAGGGTTATCCTTGATCCTACCTGCCAAAGACTTCTCATGTCCACTCCTGGCTCTTCTTAGCTCTCTCTTTAGATCCTTCCTAGCTAACTTGTAACTCTCGAGTGCCCTAACTGAACCATCATGTCTCATCTTTACATAAGCCTCCTTCTTCCTCTTGACAAGTGTTTCAACTGCTTTAGTAAACCACGGTTCCCTCGCTCGACCACTTTCTGCCTATCTAACAGGTACATACTTATCAAGGACACGCAGTAGCTGTTCTTTGAACATGCTCCACATTTCCATTGTACCCATCCCCTGCAGTTTTCCTCTCCATCCGATGCATCCTAAGTCTTGCCTCATTGCATCAGAATTGCCTTTCCCCCAGATATGACTCTTGCCCTGCGGTATATACCTATCCCTTTCCATCACTAAAGTAAATGTAATCGAATTGTCATCACTATCACCAAAGTGCTCACCTACCTCCAAATCTAACGCCTGTCCTGGTTCATTACCCAGTACCAAATCCAATACGGCTTCGCCTCTCATTGGCCTATCTACATACTGTGTCAGGAAACTCACCTGCACACATTGGACAAAAACGGACCCATCTAAAGTACTCAAACTATAGTGTTTCCAGTCAATATTTGGAAAGTTAAAGTCCCCCATAATAACTACCCTGTTACTTTCGCTCCTATCCAGAATCATCTTTGCAATCCTTTCCTTGACATCTCTGGAACTTTTTGGAGGCCTATAGAAAACCCCTAACAGGGTGACCCCTCCTTTCCTGTTTCTAACCTCGGCCCATACTACCTCAGTAGACGGGTCCTCATCAAACGTCCTTTCGGCCACCGTAATACTGTCCTTGACTAACAATGCCACCCCTCCCCCTCTTTTACCACCTTCCCTGAGCTTACTGAAATATCTAAACCCTGGCACCTGCAACAACCATTCCTGTCCCTGCTCTATCCATTGCTCCGAAATGGCCACAACATCGAAGTCCCAGGTACCAATCCATGCCGCAAGTTCACTCGCCTTATTCCGGATGCTCCTGGCATTGAAGTAGACGCACTTTAAACCACCTCCCTGCCGGTACACTCCAACAACTTTGAAACCAGACTCATGACTTCACTACTCTCAACCTCCTGTATACTGGAGCTACAATTCAGGTTCCCAATCCCCTGCTGAACTAGTTTAAACCCTCCCGAAGAGTATTAGCAAATCCCCCCCCCCCCCCCCCAGGATATTAGTACCCCTCTGGTCCAGGCGTAGACCATCCCGTTTGTAGAGGTCCCACCTACCCCAGAAGGAGCTCCAATTATCCAGGAATCTGAAACCCTCCCTACTGCACCATCCCTGTAGCCACGTGTTCAACTGCTCTCTCTCCCTATTCCTCGTCTCACTAGCACGTGGCACGGGTAACAACCCAGAGATAATAACTCTGTTTGTCCTAGATCTAAGTTTCCACCCTAGCTCCCTGAATTCCTGCCTTACATCCCTATCCCTTTTCCTACCTATGTGACTGGTACCTACGTGGACCACGACTTGGGGCTGATCCCCCTCCCCCTTAAGGGACATCATTTGTCTACCTGTTTCAAGCAAACAAGAAGAAAAACCTAAGAGACTAAATGTATTAACATTTGATTGCTTAACTCATTGATTTTACGTAATTCTGTTGCAAACTGCATGCTTTATGTTTGTTCAATTTTCTTTACCACATACAGCAAATATGTAACACAAGAAGAAAAGGGGGATGTAGTGATCTCTGTTTGTGCATGTACATAAGGAGTTAATGTGTAATAAGGAGCATCACATGGTCACTAGAGGGCCGGACCAACAGGGGTATAAAAAGCAACCACAGTGTGTCTCTCCCTCTCTCTTGCGTGCACTATGACCAGGACAGTATCAGATTAGTTCAGATGGCTAGTGGAGTTGCGTATAGTTACTGTGGTAAGATCTTGTTAACCTTATCACAAGTATCAAAGTAAAGAACTCATGCAATTATTGTTCTAGTTACTCAATAAACCTTTGTTACTACTGTGAATTACTGTGAATTTCCTTTGGTGTTTGTAGTTTTTGACATGTATTTTACAAAACCAAGTTTCACATCAATGAAGTTAACTCGGCAGCAGTCAAAACTGCTTGCAGGAAGTTACTTTGAAACTAATGTGTTGAAATTGACACCGCATAGCTCCACCAGGGCCCTAGTGCCCAATGATCACAAGAAATTCAGAAGCAGGGGAAAAAAATGATGTTTGGAATGTTAAATACATGGTAGAAAGAGCTTTAGGGAATAAAGATAGTGGACCAGAATTAGATTAGGAGAATTACTTGCAGTATCAGGAAATGAGAATCTGATGGCAGGAAAGATTTAATGAAAATAGATGCAGGAAAAATTAAGATATTAAAACCAATCGCTAATACAGAAGAAGTTTGGGTGAAGCTACCAACTAAAACCACAGGCAAAGTAATCAGTGATGCTGTAAAAGGTAAAGACACAATTGTTCAGAATTTGGGTAAACATACAGTTGAATTAGAGAAGCATGGTGTCTGGAGCAAAATAAATTGTATCACAATTTAAACACATGACCCAACTGGTGGGAAGACTGAATTAAAACCCGTTGGCAGCATTGATAGGACAGATGATAAAGTTAAAACGTCATGTTCGGAACTTACCTTCATAATGATCCGGTCATAATGAAAAATAAAGAAATTGAAGTAAAAGCAGTAGCAATACCCAAAATTTATCAGGGTAAAGTTTCGACCAGATTGGATGACTGAGCGAGCAAAAGAGGAGGAGTTTGAGATTCTTTGAATCTCACTCAGGGGTGCATGACAGAAGGAGGAGGCTTAACAGGCCTTAATTGTATGATGTACATAATGGTAAGGACAACAAACCATTCACACAAAAAAAGGAAAGAAATGATGGCAAAGGAAATCCAGAAGTGCTGGAGAGGGCACTTCTGGAGTATCCAAACACAAATAGAAAGTACACCTGTTCATTTGATTTTTCAGATGGAAAAAATAATAGACATACTTGTTCGGATGAAGCAAAGAGAACTACACTCCAGAGAAAAATATTTTAGACAGTATTGGGGGGAAACCCTTTTTGTTGACGGGTCACGCAACTACATGGAGGAGTTACCCCAAACAGGCTGGGCAGTGGTTAATGACAAGTTAAAAACGATAAAGTCAGGAAGGATCGATGGACGATTGTCAGCACAGGTAGCAGAACTGGTGGCACTCACACAAGCCCTAAAATTATCTGAAGGAAAGGCTGTGAACATTTACACTGACAGCCCGTATGCATTTGGGGTAGTACATGACTATATGACAGCATGGGGACGGCGAGGATTCATAACTACAGATGGAACCCCAATCAAACACAGAGGATAGAAGCCCTATTGAAGGCTAGTAAGCTCCCTAAACAAGTTGCAGTAATCAAGATCAAGGCCCACCAACGGGAACCAGGAAAGGAGGACCCTGAGTGGACAAAATCAAGTGGACAATCAAGCCGCAGATAGAGCAGCAGAATTAGCATTAGAACAAGAGGTAGTTGATGAACTCCCAGTAGCTGCAGCAGACCCAATAGAAAACAAAATAGATATCCAAAAGCTGCACGCGGACATCTCAGAGAGAGAGAGTGAGAGATGGACAGCGTACGGAGTCCATAGAGGAAATGATGGTGTGTGGAGATATAATGATAAAGTGGTAGTGCCAGAATGTATACAAAATATGGTCCTGAAATTACATCATGAACTCTCGCATGTAGGAAGGGAAGCCATGACAGCTAGTATGAGAAAGGAATGGTGGCGGAAAGGTATGGGGAGAGACATAGTATTGCCACCAATGTGTGACCTGTGCACAATATAATCCTGGTCGACCCATAAAAATAAAAATGGGACACCAGCCCCGGCCCAAAGGGCCATGGGAACATCTGCAGATAGACTTCACAGGACCCCTACCACCATCCCATGGGAAGATGTACTGTTTGGTGATTATTGATCAATTTACCCGGTGGGTGGAAGCGTTCCCTACTCGGAATTGCACTGCCACCACGATGGCCAGATATTGGTAAAAGAGGTCATCCCGAGATGGGGAGTACCGCTACAAATTGATACCGCCCAGGGAATGCACTTTACTGGGAAAAGTAATAAAAACAGTGTGCCAACTCAGATATAAAACAAAAATTCTACATCCCCTACTATCCACAAAGCTCTGGAATGGTAGAACGAATGAAGCAAACTCTTAAAAATGCTTTGGCAAAAGCTATTCAGGCATTGGGATTAACAACATGGACTGAGGTATTACCCGTAATCCTGATGAAATTAAGGGCCACAACAAACCGTACAACTGGTTTGACCCCATGTAAATTAATGACTGGGAGGGCGATGCAACTACCAGAGAACAGTATCACTGGTGGGGCCAATGTAGGTCCGCTGAAAGATAGAATCAGACGTAATGTACTGGAGCTGAGCGCCCAATTTAAAGAGATGCGTAAATCAGTAAAGGACAGTCAGGAACAACAAGACACACAGAGAGAACTTGAGACACTTCCTGACATCCCTGTTGCAGGGAGTCAAGTAATGGTGAAAACGTTACCTGCAAAACCCAGTTTCGCCCCTAAATGGAACACGCCGTACCAAGTTATAATTAGTGGCGATACTTGTGCATGTATAGACATTAGAGGGAAAGGGGTCTGGAAACATTGGACTCAACTCGAGACGCACCCAGGCAACAATTGAAACCAATATTTGAATATATGTGATGTGCTTGACTTACAGACCCTCTCCTCTCTGACCTCCAAGCAAGCTGAACGGGAACGCGGGCAGTAGCGCGCGGCCGTTATAAGCTTTGGGACATTGTTAATTTAAAGTGATAAGGTTGGATCTGATAAAATTGATACTGTGTTTGGGACTGCTGGGACAACAGTCTCCATAAAAGCAAATGAGAATTGCATGTGAATACGTACCTTTATATGTCCTATGGTATGCAAGTGATGCCGATGAGTCCTGATGTTGGGTTTGTGCTCATATACCGATAAATGCAGGAGGAAGGCCCCTATGTCCCATCCCTTTTAATACTTCTGGCACAGCAGAATGGTGGCTAAGGAATGGCGATCAATCACACCTCAATGGGTAATCTCTCGCCACAACAGGAATACTATAGAAAAATGGGAATCGGCTGGGTATATGAATCAGTTCGAGGATTGGTATCAACCCGAGTATAATGGCCACCATGACCCCCCTCATTTTGTCCTGACTAATACATCAGGGATGGGTCGCCCAAAGGGAGAAATCTGCTTCCTAAAAAATGGGACATGAGAAGCCGTCAAGGTAGGAGTGCATGTGAACTATCTTAATATCACCCCCTCATCCAGCAAAAGCACGTCCCTTCGAACTATTATGAACCTGAGAACTCCCAATAAAACTGAAGGAGGCAACGTAATTTTTACAACCTCCTGGATGGGTGATCAGGTGACTAAACTAACCTCATACAATGGCATACTTTATATGTGGTCATAAGGCGTACCCCTGGCTATCTAAGGATTGGATGGGATCATGCTACTTAGGATATGTAGTCTCATATATCCACCACCTTAAGGACTTGAGGGACCACCATCAGGTGGGAACTAGGCACAAGAGAGCGATAACGGAGACTCAACTTTTCTTCGGATTCTTGATTTCCCCCTATTGGAGTGGCATTAGCCATCAAGGAAATCCGTAAAGTAGCAATGATTTTAGAAGAGGGAGCCAATTATACCACAGAGGCATTGTTCGAAATGAGCAACGAGATGGTTGCCATAAGAATGGTGGCCCTACAAAATAGGGCCTTAGATTACCTCTTGGCAAGCTAAGGAGGGACGTGTGCTGTGATTGGCTCCAAATGTTGTACTTGCAGCCCCAATAGTTCAGAGAATATCACTATCCTCACTGACCATATTCGGAAAGAAATTAAGAAACTGCATGAAACCTCGAGTGGGGGATGGTTCCATTGGCTATTTGGAGGATCATGGGGTCCTACCTGATGCATGGATTGATAATACTTGTCATTATTATAATTGTATTCTGTATAATCATTGGATGCCATAATCTATGTTATAATATGGCTATGGTTCGGATGATGCCAGCAAACCTGGCCCATCACCAAGCTGACATCCCGTTACTGGATACCATCAAACCAGAAGGAACCCAGAGAGCCAGTGGGTGTAAAATGTGACAAAGTGTTTTTATAAAGAAGGTGTAATGAATTGATTTGGAACAAGGCGGCAACAGGATTTTTTGTTGGTCTAAAGAGTTGTTGGTACAACTCTTGACCAAAAGGAGGGACTGTTAAGGGAAATCTACATTAGAGGTTGTTCAATTATTCATTAAGAATCTATTTTATTATGTTTAATTATTAGCTGTTTGCCTGCAATAGTGTGGACTACTGAGTCATTCTATACTAGCTTACTCACCACGGCAATCTAAGTTTGCAATGACCTGATAAGTACGGTTACTGACGAGTCATTCTCTAACTGACCTAATGACATCTGCAATGTTCCGATTAATTGCTGAGTCATTCTGTAACTGACAAACTGACTATTACCTATTGAGACACCTGTTATCCTTGTAATTGTGGACAAGGAGTTGCGAGCATGAGATAACGGATGGTTTCAGAGGAATGTGATTGGAAGCTAATTGTTACTAGGGGGGCCTAATTGGTTGTGTATGTAACTCCCCCCAAGCTAATTAGGAACTAACCAAGTGTGTACATGTATAAAAGAGGCTAACCGCCGTTGTACAATTGAGAAGGTGTCCGCGAACACTGCGGAGTGCCTGGCTTTCTCCCAAAAGCTTTTGCCAATAAATTGACTTGACTCAACTCTTTGGTGTGAATAAGTTATTTACCACTTCACTACCATCTCCTTGATTTTAAAACGGGACAAGAAACCAGAGTCGTGTGGGTCTGAAAGACCGAACTCCCTTCTTAACGTGGATGCTAAACTGCTGCCAAAGCTTTTGGCCACTAGGATTGAGGATTGTGTGCCGAGTGTTATTAGGGAGGACCAATCAGGGTTCGTTAAAGGTAGGCAACTGGTGGCGAATATAAGATTGCTCAATGTGATCATGATGCCCCCAGAGGGAAAGGAGGTGGAGCTAGTGGTAGCAATGGACGCGGAGAAGACATTTGACCGGGTAGAGTGGGACTACTTATGGGAGGTGCTGGGACGGTTTGAATTTGGGGTGGATTTCATTGACTGGGTTAGGCTTCTCTATCAGGCCCCGGAGGCGAGTGTGAGGATGACTTCTGACTATTTTAGACTGCACCACGGGATGAGACAGGGGTGCCCCCTCTCCCAACTGCTGTTTGTGCTCGCTACAGAGCCGCTGGCAATTGCTTTGAGGGTTTCAGAGGGTTGGAAGGGGCTGGTTCGGGGGGGGGGGGGGGGGGGGGTGGAGCATAGAGTTTAATTGTACGCAGATGACCTGCTCTTCTACGTTTCGGACTCTATGACGGGGATGGACGGAATCATGGCGACCCTGAGGGAATTCGGCCGGTTTTTCGAGGTTCAAATTGAATATGATAAAAAGTGAAATGTTTGTAGTTCAGGAGAGGGGCCAAGGGGACCGACTGAGGGAGCTGCCGTTCCGGTTAGTTGGGGATAGTTTCAGGTACCTGGGAATACAAGTGGGGTCGACTACACAAGCTGAACCTGTCCCGGCTGGTAAATCAAATGCAAGGGGAGTTTCGGAGGTGGGATGCGCTCCCGCTGTCCTTAGCTGGGAGAGTACAGAGTTAAAATGACTGTCCTCCCGAGATTCTGATTCGTATTCCAGTGTCTCCCTATTTTCATTCCACGTTCCTTTTTTAAGAGGGTAAGCAAGATCATTTTGGGCTTTGTATGGGTGGACAAGTCCCCACGAGTAAAGAGGGTGACGCTCGAGCGGAACCGGGGGGGAAGGGTGGCTTGCACTGCCGAATTTCAGCAACTATTATTGGGTGGCCAACATAGCCATGATAAGGAAGTGGGTGGTGGGGGGAGAGTTGGCTTGGGAGCGGGTTGAGGCAGCCTCATGCAGTGGTATCAGTCTGGGGGCGTTGGTGACAGCGCCTCTTCCGTTCCCGCTGGTGCGCTTCTCCACCAGTCCTGTAGTGGTGGTGGCCCTTCGGATCTGGGGACAGTGGAGGAGGCACATGGGAGCAACGGGAGCACCGGTCTGGTCCCCGATATGTGACAACCACCGGTTTGGCCCGGGGAGGTTGGACGGGGGGGGGGGGGGGGTTTCGGGTATGGCGGAGGGCGGGGATTGACTGGCTGGGAGATTTGTTTTTGGAAGGGAGCTTCCCCAGCTTGAGGGTGCTGGAGGCCAAGATTGGTTGACAAGGGGGAATGAATTCCGGTATATTTAGGTGCAGTACCTTTTGCGCAGGCAGGTGCCATCATTTCCACTCTTGCCACTAAGGGGGATCCAAGATAAGATAGTGTCTAGAGGATGGGTGGGGGAGGGAAGTTTCTCGGATATTTACAAGGAGCTCATTGGGGCGGAGACGCAGACTGAGGAGCTGAGGCATAAATGGGAGGAGTTGGGAGGGGAGATTGAGGAAGGCCTGTTGGCGGACCAGCACGGTTAATGGGACTGCAACATGTGCCAGGCTCAGCCTGATTCAATTTAAG
Organism: Scyliorhinus canicula; assembly: GCF_902713615.1. NCBI lineage: Eukaryota > Metazoa > Chordata > Chondrichthyes > Carcharhiniformes > Scyliorhinidae > Scyliorhinus > Scyliorhinus canicula. The sequence goes on along the minus strand of NC_052162.1, from coordinate 105,249,528 downwards.
GTTGTCCACCGGGCCCACATGGCAGTGTCCCGGATGAGCAGATTCTTCGGGGTAGAGGACAGGTGTGTGAAGTGTCTGAGAGGACCGGCAGACCATGTCCACATGTTTTGGGATCCTGGCAGGGGTTCAAGGACGTCATGTCTAGAGTATTGAACACGAGGGTGGCAATGAGTTCAGAGGTGGTGATTTTGGGGGTTTCAGAAGCCCCGGAAGTCCAGGGGGAGAAAGAGGCCGATGTCTTGGCCTTTGCTTCCCTGGTAACCCGGAGACAGATACTTCTAGCTTGGAGGGACTCAAAAGCCCCTGAAGTCGGAAGCCTGGCTGTCAGATATGGTGAGTTTCCTGGGCTTAGAGAAAATCAAGTTTGTTTTGAGAGAGACGTTAGGGTTCGCCCAGAGGTGGCAGCCATTCATTGACTTGACTTCTTTGTGGAGAATTAATTGTCAACGAGGGAGGGTTAGGGGAATGTAGTATAGGGGTCAATTAGGCAGGTCTGGGTGGGACGGGCTATGGCAATTGTACTATGTACTTTGTTTACTGTACAGTCCTTTTGTGTTCTCGTTCTGTAATTCTACTGTTTACAATGCCAAAAAAACCTCATTAAAATTGTTTATTTTTAAAAAACCAATCTATCTGTTTTAAACACACTCAGTGATTTGGCCTCCACAGCCTTCTGCGGCAAAGAATTCCACAGATTCACCACCCTCTGGCAGAAGGAATTCCTCCTCATCTGTTTTAAAGGATCGTCCCTTTAGTCTCAAGATGGTGTCCTCTGCTTCTAGTTTTTCCTGCAAGTGGAAACATTCTCTTCATGTCCATTCTATCCAGGCCACGCAGTATCCTGTAAATTTCAATAAGATTCCCCCTCATCCTTCCGAACTCCATGAGTACAAACCCAAAGTCCTCAACCGTTACTCATAAGACAAGCTCTTCATTCTAGGGATCATTCTTGTGAACCTCCTCTGGACCCTTAGGAGGACATTCGGCCCATCGTACATGACAGCTTTTTTTCAAATAACTCAAATAAAAGAAAAATACTGCAGCAAATCTGAAATAAAAACAGAAAATGTTGCATAAAGTCTGCAGGTCTGGCTGCATCTGTGGAGAGAGCAACAGAGTTAATGTTTCAAGTTCATGTGGCTCTTCTGTAGAACTGAGGAGGGACAGAAATGTAATGAATTGTATAGCAGTGTATGATACTGTATTCAGTTAATATTCAGCAACAAAGGTAAATTATTGATCTTTTCCTCACTCAGATTAAAACTGTCGGTGAACATATCTGCCTTGTTTCAACCTTTTGCGCGTATTCGGCGACTGTGATAACCACTGCACTTGAGAAACACTATGATTTGTGTCCACAAACTTCCTGTGCTGTTTAAAATGGGCCCGTTTATTTTATACTGCCTCTGCTCATTCTTCCTTCAAAATATATCATTGACGTTGAATCCCTTTGGGATGTCCTGAGTGAGTGAAAGATGCTGAATGAACACAAAAACAGCTGATTTTAAAGTTGTAGATTTTGCACCGAAGATTGAGATTGGATGGCATGGTGGTGCAGTGGTTAGCCTACGGCACTGAGGACCCAGGATAGGTAGATTGGCCCCACTAAATTGCTGCTTAATTGTAAACAAGTAATTAGGTACTCTCAATTCTTTTTAAAATTACATTGGGATTGATATTCAAAGTTCAGCTATTTTACTACAGAAACAACTTCAGCTGAGAGTCAGTGAATGAAGAGGAAAGATCCTAGACAGCGGTTCTTCAAGGTACAGTGCAGGCCCGACAGCTCAATGAGCTCCACTCTCAGTTCAGGAGAGCTCAACAACTCCGCATACTGTCAACAGGCGAGTTATCCTGATGCAGTCGGACCAACATTCCTGCTTTAACTAACACTACCCAAAGAAAATGGATTAGTACGTCAGTCTGATTGCAATTTGTGGAATCTTGCTGTGCACAATCTGGCTGTCATGAAACAGGGACAACTTATATTTATAGAATATGTTTAATAAAATAACCCAAGGTGCTTCAGAGGATTTTCATAAAGAAAAAATTGACAAGTCAGATGGGGTGATATTAGGGTAACTGGACACAGCCTGGACTGGAGAGGTAGAATTTAAGAAACATCTTTAATCAGGAGAGAGAGGTGGAGAGGTTTAGAAAGGGATTTTCAGAGCTTCACATCAAGACACAGTCACCAATGGTGCAGTGATTCAAATCAGGAATGTTCAAGAGGCCAGACTGAGGACAGCAGATATCTCACAGGGTTGTGACTGGAGATTACAGAGATAGGGCGGAATGAGGCCATGGAGGGATTTGGAAGCAAAGATGTGGATTTCAAAAGCAAGACATTTGCCAGGAGCAGTGTATGTCAGAAATCTCAGGTGTGATGGGTGAACGGGATTTGGTGTGAGAAAGCACACGAGCAGCAGAGTTTTGGATGATCTCATATTTCCGTGTGGGGGTGGGGTGAATGTGTGAGGCTGGCCAGGAATATATTGAAATCGTCAAGTCTAAAGGTAACACAGACGTGTGCGGCACATGACACAGTGGTTGACACTGCTGCCTCAGAGCGCCAGGGACCCAGGTTCAATTCCAGCTTCGGGTGACTGTGTGGAGTTTGCAGTTTCTCCCCATGTCTGTGTGGGTTTCTTCCCATAGTCCAAAGGTATGCAGGTTAGATGGATTGGCCATGCTAAATTGCCCTGTAATGTTCAAAGGTTAGATGGGGTTACTGGGTTATGGGGATAGGTCAAGCATGGGGCTAGGTAGGGTGCTCTTTCCAAGGGTTGGTGCAGTCTTGATGGGCCAAGTGGCCTCCTTCTGCGCTGTAGAGATTCTATCAAATGAGGGTTTAAGCAGCCCATGAGCTTGGGTGGGGAGGAGACGGGCAACATTTTGGAGATTTAAGTATCTGTGTAAGGTCCCAGGAGAGCAACCACTCGGAAGCGATGACAGTTTAGAAAAACACTATTTATTTACCTGTTCGAATACACACCTACTCCCCGAAGGATCTCCTGCGCCGAGCCCACACTTGGGCCGGGGTGTTTATGTCCCAAGGTCACCTAGGTTAAGGGTGTAGCTCCGTCCCCTAATCTGGGGAGACCATACTCGGGTGAAACTATGAGGGAACCACATGGTGCAGACCCTGTGACCTTGAGTCTCGATATAACACCCCTTCCTCCCTCCCAAGTCCGATACGTCATCCATCTTGATGGTTGGAGGGGGAAGATCTTTCAAGCTCTGCTTTTGTGGCTATCTCTCAGGTGTCCGCTATCCCAGACCCGGAGGAATATATCGGACTGGAGACCGACGTCTCAGGCTAACACACATGTACATGCTGGGTCGACACACACACATACAAGCATTCAAGATGGCGCCGGAGCGAGGCGACTCTCTGCAAGCTCTCCCCAACAGATCCACTTTTTACTTAACTTATACTCGTTCTAATCTTTTAAAAATTAATTCTAAAGCTAACATTATTACTAACCTCTCTCTTTTATCTTCTCTTGCAGGCTTGAAGATCCTCCGAGGCCCTTGGAGACCTTTTGACCCGACCTGACCTCTGTGACCTGGAAGATGATCAGGCCCAAACCGGAAGTAAAGCCCCAACCTTCATTTGGAGCCGATCCGGGCCTCGGAGCTCCAAACCCAGCCTAACTACCGACGCCAGCCTCCGGATCGCTCGGCCTAGTCCCCGGAGCTCCCGACCCGAACCCCCGACGGCAAGACCCGACCCAACGCGACCCCGAGAGACCCGCCCAGCGACCCGATTTACCTGGTGATGGAAGAAAGAAAAATCCACATGGAGGCCCCACCGTGCCTACTTCAAGATCCGACCCCAGGAGCGCCCAGGGAGGAAACAGACCACGGGACCCAGCCCAACCTGCCTCAAGAAGCCCCTGCCCACGACCCAGGACCCCAGAAATGGCGAAGACCGCGCGCGAGGACCCGAACGCGCTGCAAGGTATTCCCGAGCCTGCAGAACGCTGGGACCCATCCGGATAGCAAACTCACCCCCCTAGCAACCTCTCTACCTCAACCAGCGCCCAGGACCCTGCCAGATGTGACCACGGATATGTAAACAGCGCCCTGGACCCCGCTAGCGTCCTGGACCCCGCCAGACGCAACCACCTACCTTCTACAAGGGCTGATGTCTCCCATCGGATCCCAGGATCATCCAGCAGCAGCCGGCGACCGAGGAAGCGAGCGAAACGCGGTGGTCTGCAGGTTAGACTGAAGCAACGCGGTTTCAAGACCCCTCTCCCCAGCATACTCCTGGCAAACGTCCAAGCGATTGAAAACAAGCTGGATGAACTTAACGCCAGACTTACCTCTCAGAGGGAAGTAAGAGACTGCTGTGTGCTCTGTTTCACAGAGACATGGCTCACCCCCACCTCACCGGACTGTGCCATACAACCTGAAGGTTCCTCTATTCACCGGGCGGACCGCATGGCATCTTCAGGCAAAGCGAAGGGTGGAGGGGTTTGCCTCCTCATCAACTCCTCCTGGTGCTTGGATGTGGCGACCCTGGTGACCTACTGCTCGCCAGACATGGAATACCTGACCGTAAAATGCCGCCCATACTATCTTCCGCGTGAGTTCAATTCAGCCATTATCACAGCGGTCTACATCCCACCCCAGGCAGAAGTGAGGAAGGCGCTGGATGAACTGCACACAGTCAGAAACAACTACAAAACAGAACACCCAGAGGCCTTGTTCATCATGGCCGGAGACTTCAACAAGGCCAACCTCAAGAGTGTACTGCCATAATTCCACCAGCACATCTCCTGTCCTACCAGGGGCAACAACACTCTTTACCACTGCTACTCAAAAATCAAGGGCGCCGACCGTTCCATCCCCCGACCGCATTTTGGGAAATCAGACCCTAAGACGGTGCTCCTTCTCCCGGCATACAAGCAGAAACTCAAGCGGGAGAATCCAGCTAAGAAGGTTGTGCAGTGCTGGTCCGAGGAGACAGAAGAGCTCTTATGTGACTGCTTCGAGTCAATGGACTGGTCCATTTTTAAGAACTCAGCGACTAACTTAAATGAGTATGCCACCACCGTCACAGACTTCATCAGCAAATGTGTGGACGACTGCGTGCCAAAGAAAGCAGTACGTACGTTCCCCAACCGGAAACCATGGCTCAACCGCGAGATTGACTCCCTACTGAAGGACAGATCTGAGGCGTTCAAGGCAGACGACCCTGTCCTATACAAGAAATCCAGGTACGACCTCCGCAAAGCCATCCGAGATGCCAAGAGAGAATATCAAATTAAGCTGCAGTCACAAACAGACTCTCGGCGGTTGTGGCAAGGATTAAACAACGTAACGAGCTACAAAGCGAAGCCGAGCAGTATTTCTGGCAGCAGTGCACCCCTCCCCGATGAACTTAATGCATTCTATGCTCGGTTCAAGCAGGTAACCAACAATCCGCTGTTGAGTGCCCCAGCAGCCCATAATTCACCCATACCCACCATCACAGCTTCCAAAGTCAGATCGGCCTTCCTGAAAGTGAACCCACGGAAGGCGATGGGCCGGGACGGGATCCCTGGTCGTGCACTCAGAGCCTGCGCAGACCAGCTGGCAGAGGTATTCACAGCATCTTTAGCATATCCCTACTCCACTCCGAGGTCCCCACCTGCTTCAAGAAGACCACTATCATACCGGTACCAAAGAAGATCCAGGCAACGTGCCTCAATGACTATCGCCCGGTGGCCCTGATGTCAGTTGTAATGAAGTGCTTCGAGAGGCTGATCATGAAGTGCATCACCTCCATACTCCCGGATCGCCTTGACCCACTTCAATTCGCATACCGTCGCAACCGGTCCACATCAGACACCATTTTCCTGGCCCGACACTCATCCCTAGAGCATCTCGAAAACAAGGACTCCTACATCAGACTCCTATTTATTGACTACAGCTCTTACTTCAACACCATAATCCCAGCCAAGCTCATATCAAAGCTCCAAAACCTAGGACTTGGCTCTCCACTCTGCAACTGGATCCTCGATTTTCTAACCAACAGACCACAATCAGTAAGAATGAACACCAACACCTCCTCCACAATAGTCCTCAATACCGGTGCCCCGCAAGGCTGCGTACTTAGCCCCCTATTCTACTCCCTGTACACACACGATTGCGTGGCAAAACTTGGTTCCAACTCCACCTACACGTTTGCTGACGATACAACCATAGTGGGCCGGATCTCGAATAACGACGAGTCAGAATACAGGAGGGAGATAGAGAACCTAGTGGAGTGGTGTAACGACAACAATCTTTCCCTCAATGCCAGCAAAACTAAAGAGCTGGTCATTGACTTCAGGAAGCAAAGTACTGTAGGCAGCAGGGTAGCATGGTGGTTAGCATAAATGCTTCACAGCTCCAGGGTCCCAGGTTCGATTCCCGGCTGGGTCACTGTCTGTATGGAGTCTGCACGTCCTCCCCCTGTGTGCGTGGGTTTCCTCCGGGTGCTCCGGTTTCCTCCCACAGTCCAAAGATGTGCGGGTTAGGTGGATTGGCCATGCTAAATTGCCCGTAGTGTCCTAATAAAAGTAAGGTTAAGGGGGGGTTTGTTGGGTTATGGGCATAGGGTGGATACATGGGTTTGAGTAGGGTGATCATGGCTCGGCACAACATTGAGGGCCGAAGGGCCTGTTCTGTGCTGTACTGTTCTATGTACACACCCCTGTCAGCATCAACGGGACCGAGGTGGAGATGGTTAACAGTTTCAAATTCATTAGCAGTCTCAAAAACAGCTTCTTCCCCACTGTCACCAGTTGGGTGCACATCACCAAAAATCTGTCCTGGTCCACTCACGTCGACGCTATCACCAAGAAAGCACAACAGCGCCTATACTTCCTCAGGAAACTAAGGAAATTCGGCATGTCCACATTAACCCGTACTAACTTTTACAGGTGCACTATAGAAAGCATCCTATCGGGCTGCATCATAGCCTGGTATGGCAACTGCTCGGCCCAGGACTGCAAGGAACTTCAGAGAGTCATGAATACCGCCCAGTCCATCACACAAACCTGCCTCCCATCCACGGACTCCATCTACACCACCCGCTGCCGGGGGAAAGCGGGCAGCATAATCAAGGATCCCTCCCACCTGCCTTACTCACTTTTCTAACTTCTTCCATCAGGCAGGAGATACAAAAGTCTGAGAACACGCACAAACAGACTCAAAAACAGCTTCTTCCCCACTGTATCCAGACTCCTAAATGACCCTTATTGACTGATCTCATTAACACTGCACCCATGTATGCTTCATCCGATGCCAATGCTTATGTAGTTACATTGTATATCTTGTGTTGCCCTATTATGTATTTTCTTGAAATTTGTTTAATTCCCTTTTCTTCCCATGTGATACTGAATGATCTGTTGAGCTGCTTGCAGAAAAATACTTTTCACTGTACCTCGGTACACATGACAATAAACAAATCCATCCATACATACTGCAGTGACACGCCCACACATACATACTGCAGTGTCGGCACATGCACGTACATACTGCATTGACAGACATAAACACATGTACGTACAGGGTTCTCTTTCCAAGAGCCAGTGCAGACTCGATGGGCCGAATAGCGTCCTTCAGCACTGTAAATTCTATGAAATACTGCAGTCACATCCACACGTACATACTGCAGTGACAGGCACACATACGTACATAGTGCAGTGACACATATGTGTACACGACAGTGAAACGCCCACACATGTACATACTGCAGTGACACACTCAGACACGTATATACATACATACTGCAGTGACACACCCACAGGCACAAACATACAAACTGCATTTACACACGTATATACTTCAGTGACACACACACACACACACACACACATGTATATACTTCAGTGATACACACAAACGCACATACATACTGAAGTGACGCAGACAAGCACGTATGCTGCAGTGTCATGCACACACACATACTGCAGTGACAGAGACACACACATACATACTGGGTGTTCTTTCCAAGAGACGGTGCAGACTCGATGTGCCGAATGGCTCCTTCTGCACTTTAAATTCTATGACTGTGATAAATGGCAGCACGGTAGCATTGTGGATAGCACAATTGCTTCACAGCTCCAGGGTCCCAGGTTTGATTCCGGCTTGGGTCACTGTCTGTGTGGAGTCTGCACATCCTCCCCGTGTCTGCGTGGGTTTCCTCCGGGTGCTCCAGTTTCCTCCCACAGTCCAAAGATGTGCAGCTTAGGTGGATTGGCCATGATAAATTGCCCTTTGTGTCCAAAATTGCCCTTGGTGTTGGGTGGGGTTACTGGGTTATGGGGATAGGGTGGAGGTGTTGACCTTGGGTAAGGTGCTCTTTCCAGGAGCCGGTGCAGACTCGATGGGCCGAATGGCCTCCTTCTGCACTGTAAATTCTATGGTAAATCTATGGTAAATGCCTGGGTGGTTCCACCGTGCTGGGTTCGGTAGGCATCACCAGGCCTGTTACTACATCTGTTGGTTGAGTCTCCATGTGAGAATCGGGGTCCGATGAGTCGGCAGCCCCCATTTCCAGATAAAGAGGTAGCTCTTCCTCACAAGAGGTCAATGGCAGCTGTGCTGCAGGAAGAGGTACCGCTGACCAGGGAACTCCAGGTGGGTTTGAAGACCTGTTAGGCGTGGCTGTGGAGGTGGTCCATGTGCCTATTCAACTCCTTCCCCAGTACACGCACAGAGTACAAGACCGGCCCTGATCGCTTAGCCACTATCCCAGGGTCCACACAAGCAGTTGGCGAAATTGCAGACATAGACTGTCACCCAAAGACAATTCTGTGATGGGCCTGGGTCAACATGCGTCGTAGTGGTCCTGCCAATAGCAGACTTTTCACCCGATATCAAGCAGGAAAAGGCTCAACCACATGCGCATCCAACGGCCCATTATCAGCTCAGAGGGTGCAACGCTGGTAGTGGTGTGCAGTGCGGTGGGTAGTAGAATAAGAATCGGGCCAGATGAGTCTCCTGAGAACTAAACGTCTGCTTCTGCATCCCTAACTAAGTCTGCACCGCCTGCTCAACGAACCCATTGAAGGACGGGTGATAAGGTGCAGTCCTCACAAGGTTGGCACCGTTTTCAGGAAATCCCCAAATTCCGCACTCGTTAAAGTTATGCCTTTGTCCGACACCAAAATCTCGGGAAGTTCATGGGGACTGATAGTTCAGTGGAGCTTCTCAATTGTGCCTCCTGACATTGTTGTGTACATGTGGTGAACATCCATCCACTTTGAGTGGGCATTCCTGGTGTGTCAAGACATTGCTCCTTGAAAAGGTCCCGCGACGGGACCATGGTTGGCCTGGCCAATTCCATCCTCATCACCAGTATAAAGTCCCAGACGAGCAACCACTTGGAAGCGATGACTGTTTAGAAGAACGCACTATTCATTTATCTATTCAAATGCACTCCTACTCCCTGAAGGGTCTCCCATGCCTGACCTATATTCAGTCCGGTGAAGCAATGGGGCACCTGATAGTGCAGACCCCATGACCTTGGGTCGGGGTGTAACAATTTGGTATTAGTGGTGACGTGGATATGTGGTCAAAAACTCATCCTATTCAATACAACACGGAGATTGTCAGGAGCGTGGTTGAGCCACAAGACAGTTCCCAGGGAGAGGGATGGAATCGGTAGTTAGGGAACGGAATTTGTAGTGGTGACTGAAGACAATGGCTACGGTCTCCCAATTTTTAATGGGAGGACATTTCCGCTCATCCAGTACTGGATGTGGGATAAGCAGTTTGATAATTTAGTAACTGTGGAGGAGTGGAGTTGGATGGCGGTGATGTAGAGCTGGGCGTTGTCAGTGTACATGTGAAAGCCAACATGGTACGTTTGGATAATGTTGCCTGGTGGCAGCATGTAAATGACAAGTATGAGGGGCCAAGGATAGATCCTTGGAGGACACCAAGAACAAGGACTTTGGAGAAGGGAGGTTACAGATGATATGGGAATTGAGAAAGATGAGCAGGTTTAGGGTTTTGTTTTAGAGCGAATGATATTGGTGCATTTAAAGATGAGATAGACAGTACCAGAAAAGAGAATCGTTAACAGTATCAGCTAACATGGGGATGTCGCAGGATTAGAAGATTAATGAGAATAGGGTGGATGGAGCAGGAGGTGGTTGTCGTGGACAAGATGACAGTGAAAGGGTATGAGGGGAGATGGGAGAGAAACTGGAGAAAAATGTGAGATCAGGGCTTGGACAACTGGGATCTTAACAGAAAGTTTCTCCTGATGGGCCAGTGGGAGGGAGGGAGGCAGCAGAGGCAGCAAATCGGATTAGAACATAGAACATTACAGCGCAGTGCAGGCCCTTTGGCCCTCGATGTTGCGCCGTCCTGTGAAACCCCTGTAAAGGCCCTCTACGCTATTCCCTTATCGTCCATATGCCTATCCAATGATTGTCTCAATCTTAGTGATTGAGCTCCTCACACTTGGGTATTGGAGGTGAGAATGGAGGAGACAGGAGAGCGATAGCCCTTCAAAAGGAGCTAACTTGTGTCAGAGATATGGAAAAGATTCAATACAGTATTTAGCACAAAGCTCATTTATTTCATTCTTATCCAGAGTTCTAGATACTGTAAACAGATTGGAGTTATGAACTACAGCAGAAACAGTCCACAATGAACATGGTTCGATCCTGGTTATGATTATTCGCGAAACCCAATCACTGTTGTTACTTGTGAATTTGCTGGTGTTTCAGCAAGTGGGCTGACTGAGTGAATTTCTTCCCACACTGGGAGCAGGTGAACGGTCTCTCCCCAGTGTGAAGTTGCTGGTGTGCGGTGAGTTGAGACGACCACCTGAAGCCAGTCCCGCAGTGAGAGCATCTGAATGGTCTCTCGTCAGTGTGAACACGTTGATGGGATATCAGTTCCTCTGAACTTTTAAAGCACTTCCCGCAGTCTGAGCATTCAAAAGGTCTCTCGTCAGTATGAACTCGCTGGTGTCTCCACAGGGTGGATGTCTGACTGAATCCCTTCCCACACTTGGAGCAAGTAAACGGCCTCTGTCCAGTGTGAATTCGCTGGTGCACAGTGAGTTGAGATGTTGTCTTGAACTCAGTCCCACAGTGAGAGCACCTGAACGGTTTCTCCTCGGTGTGAACACGTTGATGGGTCATCAGGTTTGCGGAATTTTTAAAGCACTTGCCACATTCTGAACATTTAAAAGGTCTCTCTTCAGTGTGAACCCGTTGGTGTTTAAACAGGTTAGATGACTGAGTGAATCTTTTCCCACACTCGGAACACGTGAACGGTCTCTCCCCAGTGTGACTGCGGCGATGCGTTTCCAGGTCTGATGGGTAATTGAATCCTTTCCCACAATCCCGGCATTTCCACAGTCTCACCTCAGTGTGATGAAAGCTTTCACTGTCCATTTTCAAAGGCTGATGATCCTCAGGTCCTGATGAATCGAGATACTCTGTCAGATCCTGATATGATGTTTGGTTTCAATTTCCCAACAAAAATCTTCCCATTCTAATACCCTGTGAAATTGATTTAAAACAGAAAAAAGGGAGTGAGAGAGAACCCACAAAAACACAAAGGCAGGTTGTGAAATTGAGCTGAATTAATCTGGTAATTTGTGGGGCCGGCACTCAGAAAAAGTGACCATTAAAACTGCTGGATTGTCGTAAAAATCCAACTGGTTCACTAATGTCCTTCAGGGAAGAGAAACTGTCACCTGGTCTGGACCTGCACAACACTCCGACTCTATAACAATATCAGAAATGATGACGAGGGAAGACAAAATAGAGAGTCTGCTCTGTCATTCAAAACAGCATGGTGACAAAGTGGTTAGCACTGCTGCCTCACAGCACCAGGGAACCCGGTTAATTTCCGTCATTGGGTGACTGCCTGTGTGGAGCTTGCACATTCTCCCGTATTTACGTGGGTTTCTTCCGGGTGCTATGGTTTCCTCCTACAGTCCAAAGATGTGCAGGTTCATAAGAGTCCCTACAGTGAAGAAGCAAGTCATCCAGCCCATCGGGTCTGCACCGACCTTCTGCATGAGCACCCTGTTTACGCCCACTCCCCTATCCTACTTCTGTAACCTACCTAACCTGCACAACTTTGGACAATAATGGGCAATTTAGCACGGTCAATTCACCTAACCAGTCCTTGATTGGCTATGCTAAATTACCCCTTCGTGTCCAGGAATACGCAGGTTGGGTTATGGGGGGTTGGACTGGTTGGGCGCAGGATTGGGTTTAGTTGGGTTGCTCTTTCGGAGGGCCAGTGCAGACTCGATGGGCTGACTGGTTTCCTGGTACAGTGTAGAGATTGTATGAAAACAATTGTGGCTAATGTTGGGTTGCAACTCCACTTTCCTGCCAGTTCCCCATAACCCTGAAATATCAGAAATCTCTCCATCTCAACATGAAATATATTCAATTATGGAACATCCACAACCTGCTGTGTTAGAGAACTGTGTATGAGAAGAGAGAATAAGCCAGAGAGGGGGAGTGGCAGAGGCAGGGGGTGGGAGAGAGATTTAATAGACCTAAAACTAAACCAGAACTTGGGGCAGAATCTCACAAAACCTCAAACTCCAGCACCAGGAAGGCAGAGGGTAGCAGGTGTCTGTGAACACGTCACACACTGTCCTCACTTGTCTGACACCCATTACTAAATGGACAGAAATTTCCATCTTTTAGATATTGTCTTCAATCTCTGTTTCAAATTCCACTATCAGCCAATGATTCCATCCCTTTCACTGAAATATAATAATATTTTATTGTCACAAGTATGAAGTTACTGTGAAAAGCCCCGAGTCGCCACATTCCGGCGCCTGCTAGGTAAGCCAGTACGGGAATTGAACCCGCACTGCTGGCCTTATGATGCATTACAAACCAGCTATCTAGCCCACTGAGCTAAACCAGCCCTTGCACTGTGGTTAGCACTGCTGCCTCACAGTGCCAGAGACCCAGGTTCAATTCCAACCTCAGGTGACTGTGAAGTTTGCACATTCTCCCCATGTCTGCGTGGGTTTCCTCTGGGTGCTCCGGTTTCCTCTCACAGTTCAAACATGTACAGGTGAGGTGGATTGGTTATGCTAAATTCCCCCTAGGTGTCATTGTGGGGATAGGGCAGGGGAATTGGGCCTGCGTAGGGTGTTGCTCTTTCAGAGGATCGGTGCAGACTAGATGAGCCAAATGGCCTCCCCATCTGCATGTTGGGATTCTATGATTCATTCCTTTGTAACCTGTAGATTTAACTATCCTAACACACTTCCAGTCGGCCTCCCCCATTCAACCTCCCTGTAATCTTGGGGTCATCCAAAACTCTGCCGCACGTGAGTTTACTCGCAACAAGTCTTGTTCACCATCACCCCTGTGCTCATTGACCTACAAACGTTCTAATTTAAGATGCAACCAAAGTTTAAATTGCTCATCCATATTTTCAAATCCCTCCATGGTCTCTCCCCTCCTTATCGCTGTAATCTCCTCCAGCCTCACAATCCTCTGAGATATCTGTGCTCCTCTAATTCTGTAATTCTCTAATTCTGGCACCATTGGTGGTCAATTTCCAAGATCCCAATCTCTGAAATTCCTTATGAAGCCTCTCCACCTCACTTTCCCCTTTTGAAACTGCTCCTTAAAACCACCTCTTTGACTAAACATTTGTTTATCTTCCCTTACATCTCTTCATGTTGCTTCAGTTTCAAATGTTGCTTTGTAATACTCCTGTGAAAAAACTTGGAATATACTATTACACAAAAGGTGCTACATAAATACAAAATGTTATTGTTGTTGATTTGGACATACAAAGTGAACAAAGAACAAAGAAAATTACAGCACAGGAACAGGCCCTTCGGCCCTCCCAGCCTGCACCGATCCAGATCCATTATCTAAACCTGTCTCCTATTTTCCAAGGTCTACTTCCCTCTGTTCCCGCCCATTCATATACCTGTCTAGATGCTTCTTAAATGATGCTATCTTGCCCGCCTCTACCACCTCCGCTGGTAAAGCGTTCCAGGCACCCACCACCCTCTGCGTAAAAACCTTTCCACGCACATCTCCCTTAAACTTTCCCCCTCTCACCCTTGTAACTGACACCCCCACTCTTGGGAAAAGCGTGTTGCTATCCACCCTGTCCATACCTCTCATAATTTTGTAGACCTCAATCAGGTCCCCCCTCAACCTCTGTCTTTCCAACGAAAACAATCCTAATCTACTCAACCTTTCTTCATAACTAGCACCCTCCAAACCAGGCAACATCCTGGTGAATCTCCTCTGCACCCTCTCCAAGGCATCCACATCCTTCTGGTAATGTGGCGACCAGAACTGCACGCAGTATTCCAAATGTGGCCGAACCAAAGTCCTATACAACTGTAACATGACCTGCCAACTCTTGTACTCAATACCCCGTCCGATGACCACTCTATCAACCTGCGTTGCCACCTTCAGGGTACAATGGACCTGAACTCCCAGATCTCTCTGCACATCTATTTTCCCCAATACCCTTCCATTGACCATATAGTCCGCTCTTGAATTTGATCTTCCAAAATGCATCACCTCGCATTTGCCTGGATTGAACTCCATCTGCGATTTCTCTGCCCAACTCTCCAATCTATCTATATTTTGTTGTATTCTCTGACAGTCCTCCTCGCTATCTACAACTCCACCAATCTTAGTATCATCTGCAAACTTGCTAATCAAACCACCTATACCTTCCTCCAGGTCATTTATGTAGATCACAAACAACAGTGGTCCGAGCACGTATCCCTGTGGAACACCACTAGTCACCCTTCTCCATTTTGAGACACTCCCTTCCACCACTACTCTCTGTCTCCTGTTGCCCAGCCAGTTCTTTATCCATCTAGCTAGTACACCCTGAACCCCATACGACTTCACTTTTTCCATCAACCTGCCATGGGAAACCTTATCAAACGCCTTACTGAAGTCCATGTATACGACATCTACAGCCCTTCCCTCATCAATTAACTTTGTCACTTCCTTAAAGAATTCTATTAGGTTTGTAAGACATGACCTTCCCTGCACAAAACCATGCTGCCTATCACTGATAAGTCTATTTTCTTCCAGATGTGAATAGATCCTATCCCTCAGTATCTTCTCCAACAGTTTGCCTACCACTGACGTCAAGCTCATAGGTCTATTATTCCCTGGATTATCCCTGCTACCCTTCTTAAACAAAGGGACAACATTAGCAATTCTCCAGTCCTCCGGGACCTCACCCGTGCTCAAGGATGCTGCAAAGATATCTATTAAGGCCCCAGCTATTTCGACCCTCGCTTCCCTCAGTAACCTGGGATAGATCCCATCCGGTCCTGGGGACTTGTCCACCTTAATGTCTTTTAGAATACCCAAAACTTCCCCCTTCCGTACACATCACTGTTCCTCCACCATCGCTGGGTGAATAACTTATAACTCCTTACCTAATAGCACCTGTGGGAGCATCTTCACCACACAAACTGCTGTGGTTAAAGAAGTTCAGATAACAACTTCTCTACAGGAAACTGGGGATTGACAATATATGTTTATGTCTGCGGAGTGAGAAACAGAGTCAACATTTCACATCATTCAAATTGAATTACTGGGAAAAAAATGGTGCAGAATTTGATGGTCAATATAAGCTCAGAAATCGAAGAGAAATGGACTATAGCGCAGGAAAAACAATTCCTGACTATGAATGATACCGTGGGAAGATACAGCTGGTAAGACAGCAGCATGTGGCCAGGGGATGGCAGTGATGAAGATCTCATTTAGGAAGACAGTACAAGTGACGGTAAAGTACTAAACAGAACTAAACTACACCCATTATTCGAGTTAGAGGGGGTTAGAGAATGACAGAGGTGTGATCAGGGAGGTGAAACAGACCAAAGGGTGGATGTGGATTCAGAACCACGAGAAAGAAGTCCCACCAGCCCCAGAGATATGGAACCTCTCACAGGTAACAGAATACAGAACTAAAAGCTAGAAATTATGGATAATTGATTAAAAATGACCATCCCTGAAACTATCTCATTGTTTTCAATGTTAAAATTTCTTGCTGGATCCTACAGCTGGAAAGATATCAGAAGCTCGGGAGACAGAGAAAAATCTCCCAGTTGAGGAAATAATTGGGAGCAGTGCTGATGTCACTGTGCAATTGTCGGTGTGTGATGATGTCACAGAACATCTGGGTCTGTGCAGTGATCACCACACATTATGAAGGATGGGAGCGTTCTTGAGAGGGTGCAGAGATTTACCAGAACGGTTCAAGGGATGTGGGATTTTAGTTGTCAGGTGAGTTTGGAGAAAATAGGCTTGTTCTGCTGGAGAAAAGGAGATTGAGAAGAGATTTTTTTAAAATAAATTTAGTGTATTCAAATTTCACCAATCAAGGGGAAATTTGGCTTGGCCAATTCACCTACCCTGCTGGATGAGACCCATACAGACACGGGGAGACTGTGCAAACTCCACACGGACAGTGATCCGGGGCCGAACACGGGTCCTCAGCGCCGCGAAGCTGAAGTGCTAACTACTGCTCCACCGTACCACCCTGATTGAGGGGAGATTCAACAGAAGTCAACAAGTTTATGATAGGTTTAGATAAGAGATAAGGAAAATCTGTTTCCATAAACTGATCATAGAGATTACAGGCAATTTAGATCTTCCTAAGAGAGAGAGCAAGAATAAGAAATTTTACACTATAAGTGCTGATAATCTGGAGCTCAATACTTACATTGAAAGGCTGAGAATATCTGGGTCCTGATGAATTGTGTGACTGTCAGATTTTGGTGTGATGTTTGGTTTGAGTATCGCACCTGCAAATCCTCTCTGAATATCCTGTACAAAGGAGATTACCAAATCCATCAGTGTCAGTCATACAATCACAGAATTCCTACATTGCAGGAGGCCATTCGGCTCATTGAGTCTGTACCAATCGAGTCTATCACCACAAGCCCGTAAAACCACAAAACCTTTGTTATAATTTTGTTAGTGTCACAAGTAGGCTTACATTAACACTGCAATGAAGTTACTGCGAAAATCCCCTAGTTGCCATACTGCGGCACCTGTCTGGGTACAGAGGAAGAAATCAGAATGTCCAATTCACCAAACAAGCAAACAAGCACCAAACAAACAAACAAAGGGGAGGCACGGTAGCATGGTGGTTAGCATAAATGCTTCACAGCTCTAGGGTCCCAGGTTCGATTCCCGGCTGGGTCACTGTCTGTGTAGAGTCTGCACATCCTCCCCGTGTGTGCGTGGGTTTCCTCCGGGTGCTCCGGTTTCCTCCCACAGTCCAAAGATGTGCGGGTTAGGTGGATTGGCCAGGCTAAATTGCCCTTAGTGTCCTAAAAAATAAGGTTAATGGGGGTTGTTGGGTTACTGGTATAGGTATATGTCGGCTTGAGTAGGGTGATCATTGCTCGGCACAACATCGAGGGCCGAAGGGCCTGTTCTGTGCTGTACTGTTCTAATTCTAAAAAAAACGTCTTTCGGGACTTCACTAAGGGGCAATCCACAAATATAAATCGATAAGACACAAACATTTATCTTAGTTTCAGTTGCAAATCCGCCCCTTATAACCCTATACAAGGAGTTTCCAAAATCCATCAGTGTCGGCCCAGGATAGAAATTCTCAATATTCTCTCCTGTTGTCTGGAGCAGGATTACTGCCCATGCGCCCTCCTGCACAGCCACTGGCCCCTCACCGAGCAGACAGCGGTTCAACCATTACAGGTCTGTTCGGTGCAATCGCGGGACCGGTAATTTTTGATTCAGGGTATATGGCCCGCACCGAATGTTTATGAAGCCTCCCTGCCCACTTCGCTGGCTCCATTCCGCCTGTTCACCCGCTAACTTTGTTATTTTGCTGCAGTCGCCATTTTCTCACCCGCTCTCCGCGGTTCCAGTCACATTGCGCATGCTCATGGAAAAGATCGCAAAGCGCATGCTCCAATCAAACCAGGTACTGTGCAAGGATCACTTGCTGTTTGGAGGGGGCAAATGTATACGTCTAACCCATTAGAAATCTATGAAATTATTGTTTTCCTACAAACTTAATTATTCTCTCCATTCTGTAGAACGATCATTTAGATCGCAAACGTTAACTGTTTCTCTCTCCACAGATGTTGACAGTATGTTCTGTTTATATTTCAGATTCCACTTCTATTTTTTCCCTTCCTCAGCTCCACAGTGAGTGAGACAGGAAAAAGCAGGAACATTTCAGCCCCACATTCTACAAATACTGCCAGCAGAATACGCTTGTGAATTTGGCTGAATGTGTTTATTAAGAAATGGGCGGCATGGCAGCACAGTGGTTAGCACTGTTGCTTCACAGCTTTAGGGACCCAGGTTTGATTCCCGGCTTGGGGGTAACTGTGCGGAGTCTGCACATTCTTCCCATGTCTGCCTGGGTTTCCTCCGGATGCTGCGATTTCCTCCCACAAGTCCCAAAAGACGTGCTTGTTTGGTGATTTGGACATTCTGAATTTCCCTCTGTACCCAAACAGGTGCTGCAGTATGGCAACTAGGGGATTTTTGCAGTAACTTCATTGCAGTGTTAATGTAAATCTACTTGTGACACTAACAAAGATTATAACAAATGGTTAGGTGGTTTTGCGGGGTTGTGGTGATTGACTCGATTGGTACAGACTCAATGAGCCGAATGGCCTCCTGCATTGTAGGAATTCTGTGATTGTATGACTGACACTGATGGATTTTTACCCGAACTGGCACCGGAGTGCAGCGACTAGGGGATTTTCACAATAACTTCATTGCAGTGTTCATGTAAGCCTACTTGTGACACTAATAAAGATTATTATTATGAAGAGCAAATATTCAATGTTTACACTTTCAATGTCTGCACTGTAAATTCTATGATTCCTCTATGATTCCTATCAATACCATACTCAGTTCATATTTAGTTACCCATTTGTCACCTACAATCAAGTCTGGCCTTTGGCGGTGAAAGTATTGATTCTGAACCACTGGACCACCCAGGAGCCCCCATCACCAGCTCAATGTTGCCTTGTCCACCATTATTTGTGTAGTTAATCCATTCTGCCTTGCTTGTTGTGACAGACCTTCCATTTTGTTCTTTTTACCGAGTGACTCCTGACTTTACAATCAGCGAATGCTGGAAATCTTAGAAAGTCAGATGATGGAGACCAGATGATCTGGGGGTAAGAGTCAATGCTTTCACCGCAAGGGCCTGGGCTTGATGGCAGGTGGCAAATGGTTAACTAAACACAGCATTTTATATGAGAAACTTGCCTGTTCAAGCGAGCTGAAGGAAGCCAATGGGTAAAGTGATGATGACAGCTTTCTGTCAGCTTCCCTGGTTACGATTTGGATCTTCTCACATTTTATTTCTGGGATGTGGGTGTCGCTGGCTAGACTAGCATTTGTTGCCCATCCCAAGTTCCCCTTGAGAAGGTGGTGGTGAGCTGCCATCCATGTACTGTGGGTACACTTGTCGTGCTGTTTGGGAAGGAGTTCCAGGATGTTGACCCAGTGACAGTGAAGGAATGGCGATATATTTCAAAGTCAGGATGGTGTGTGACTTGGAGGGGACTCTCCTGGTGATGGTGTTCCCAGGTACCTGCTGCACTTGTCCTTATACATGGTAGCAGTCCTGTGTTTGGAAGGTGCTGCCAATGGAACATGGCGAATTCCTGCAGTACATCTTGTAGATGGTACACACTGCTGCGATTGCTCATGGGTGGTGGACAGAGTAAATGTTTGCAAGGGGTAGCAATTTAGCAGACTGCTTTTTCCTGCATGGTATCGAACTTCTTTCAGGATTGGCCCAGTCTGGCAGCTTCTGTGGAGTGAGGCGGCGTAGTGGTCTTGTTACTGGACTTGTAATCCAGAGGCCCTGGGTAATGTTCTGGGGACTTGGATTCGAATCCCACCAAGGCAGATGGTGGAATTTGCCTACATGTGACTCCAGATCCACAGCAATGTGATTGATTCTTAAATGCCCTCAGGAATTGGCAATAAATACTGGCCAGCCAGCGATGCCCCTATCCCATGAACAAATAAAGAAAAGAAAAAACAGAGTTTGATTTGATTTGATTTATTGTCACATGAACCGAAGTACAGTGAAAAGTATTTTTCTGCGACCGAGGGAACGTACACAGTACGTACATAGTAGACAAAAAGAATAATCGACAGAGAACATTGACAAATGAAATGAAATGAAAATCGCTTATTGTCACGAGTAGGCTTCAATGAAGTTACTGTGAAAAGCCCCTAGTCGCCACATTCCGGCGCCTGTCGACAAACAGTGTTTGGTTATAGTGCAGATCAAGGGGCCAAACAAAGCAAATACATGAACAAGAGCAGCATAGGGTGTCTTGAATAGTGTTCTTACAGGGACCAGATCAGTCCGAGGGGGAGTCATTGAGGAGTCTTGTCACTGTGGGAAAGAAGCTGTTCCTATGTCTGGATGTGCGGGTCTTCAGACATATGTACCTTCTGCCTGACGGAAGGGTCTGGAAGGCAATGCCTGGGTGGGAGGGGTCTCTGATAATGCTGTCTGCCTTCTTGAGGCAGCGGGAGGTGTAGACAGAATCAATGTGTGATGCATTGGGCTGAGTTCACCACACTCTGCAGTATCTTGCAGTTAATCTTCCAGCTGGATGATGGTCTATCAGATCAGGAAAAGTCAGAGACGTAACAGGTGGGAAACAAGTCCAGATGCGGAGGGAGGGGAGTGAAAGGACAAAAGAGAAGGACTGGGATAGGTTACAAGCCAGGAGAGAGAAATTGACTACAGGGATGATGGTGCAAAATGTGGGTGGGACTGAGACAGATTTTTCTTCCTGCAGTTCAAACTGGCACAAATATCATTCCTGATCAGCCAATCACAACTGCTCTTTGAAAACAGTGCAACAGGCCAAATGGCCTCTTTCTGTGCTGTAGCGCTCTAGAATTGATTAATTTTCATCCCCACTGCTGCTGCCTTCATATACATTCTTCCACCTCACAACCCATTACAGCAGAGTCCACCCTCTTCCCTAGTGTTCAGCTCCTTTGACCTCATGGGACTGAGTAAATTAAGTGAGCAGTTACCTTGCTATTTAGTCCAAGATTTGGATCCAGATCTGGGAGATATTTGTGTCAGTCTAAATGGTAAAATCTGAACCATTACCACCCAGATTTTACCTTTGATAGGAACATAGAAAATAGGAGCAGGCGGAGGCCATTTGCCCCTTTGAGCCTGCTCCGCCATTCATCACAATCATAGCTGATCATCAAATTCAATAGCCTTATTCCGTCTTCCCCATATCCTTTGATCCCCTTCGCCCCAAGTACTGTTGGAAACAGACAATGATTTGACCTTGACTGCTTTCTGTGGTTGCGAATTCCACAGGTGGGCCTTAAGACATCGGAGCAGAATTAGGCTATTTGGCACATTGTGTCTGCTCTGCTATTTGATCATGGTTGATATGATTCTCATCCCCACTCTCCTGCCTTCTCCCCGTAACTCCAATTCCCTATGGGCAGCACAGTAGGACAGTGGTCAGCATTGTTGCTTCATAGCGCCAGTCGAAGTTTGATTCCTGACTTGGGTCAATGTCTGTGCGGAGTCTGCATGTTCTCCCCGTGTCTGGGTTTCCTCTAGGCACTCCAGTTTCCTCCCACAAGTTACGAAAGACATCCTTGTTATGTGATTCAGACATTCTGAATTCTCCTTCAGTGGACCCGAACAGGCGCCGGAGTGTGGCGACTAAGGTCCATTCACAGTAACTTCATTGCAATGTTAATGTAAGCCTACTTATGACAATAATGATTATTATTATTATTGCAGTATTAATGTGACAATAATGAAGATATTTTTTTAAATCAAGAACCTTTCTATCGCTGACTAAAAGGCATTCTAAAAGAAATTCCTCCTCAGCTCAGTTTTAAAGGATTCATCCCTTCAGTCTGAGGCTGTGCCCTCGGGTTCTAGTTTCTCCTACTAGTGGAAACATCTTCCCACTTCCAGTCTATCTAGGCCTCTCAGTATTCCACAAGTTTCAATGAGACCCATGCTCATCCTACTAAATTCCATCAAATACAGACCCAGAGTCCTCAACCACTCCTTACATGATGAGCTCTTCATTCCAGGGATTGTTCTTGTGAACCTCCTCTGGACCCTTTCCAAGGCCAGCATATCCTTCCTTAGATACAGGCCCAAACTGCTCACAATGTTTCAAATGGGGCCTTATGTACCCTCAACAGTACATCCCTGCTCTTGTATTCTAGTCCCACTGAAATGAATACAAACTTTGCATTTGCCTTCTGATGCATGATCAATGAACACAGAAACGAAGGAGTAGTCCGAATCGAAGGCTTTAATCTACAAGAAGTGTGCCCAGCAGCAGGAGTACAGAAATTACCTGGCTGCTGGGAAAACACGGGTTCTTATACTCAGCCTCATAGGCGGAGCTACCTTCCTCCTGACCAATGAGAAGACAACACTTGGGCCAATGGGCAGCGAGCCTTCTACACCAATAGCAGCTCACACTCTCAGGCACCATAATATCCCTAGTCATACTACCACACCTTCCCAACTGCCAACTGAACCTGACTGTTAACCTTCAGAAAATCCTGACTTGGCTTCCTAAGTCCCTTTGTGCTTCAGGTTTCCAAAGCCGTTCCACACTGTATTCCATCTGCAACTTCTTTGCCTGCTCTCCTTGCCTATCAAAGTCCTCTCCAGCCTCCCTGCTTTCTCCATCTGTATGTATTTCTTTCATCTGCAACAATGCCCTCAGTTCCTTCTTCCACATTGTTAATTTGTATATCATGAATTGTTGTGATCCCAACACTGACCCCTGCGGAACACCACGAATCACCGGCTGGCATCCTGAAAAAGACCCCTTTATCCCCTGTTAGACTTGAGAAAGGAGAAAAGGATCAGACATGTTAAATTCTGACAATAGAGCTTATTAGAGATCTCAAAGCAGCCAGGAGAGCGAGTCTGCCTTAAACCCACATAAGAAGTCAGACAAAACTCATCTCAGCTTACAGATGCAAGAGCACAGGTTATATACACTTTAAACGGTCTTGTCACTCCTCTTTGCTCCACCCATTATTATATATCCTGGCCACTTCCTAACAAGTAATGTTTATTCAAGCCTCTCATTATCTCCATGGTGACTCTAATATCCTTAATATCCGAGGAGTCTCCAATGACCTTTAGAATTGGTAATAGGTTATACCTAGATATTTGCTAGCCGGGGTCTCCTTCATCCTATGGGGAAGAACTTGTGGGTTCTAATTCCTTCCCTCTGACGATGGCTAATGCTAGCAGCTTGGATTCTTATGAAAACAAAGAGTCAGTCTCTCCCTTATCATCTATCTGGTCACAAGGCCCCAACTAGCTTCTTACTGTGAGCCTAAAAAGCTGCATTAGATCATTTAACTTTTTTAAAATATAAATTTAAAATACCCAATTCATTTTATTTTCCAATCCTGGGGTAATTTAGTGTGGCCAATCCACCTACCTTGCACATCTTTGTGTTGTGGTGCTGAGACCCACGCAGACACGGGGAGAATGTGCAAACTCCACACGCACAGTGACCCAGGGCTGGGATCGAACCCGGATCCTCAGTGCCGTGAGGCAGCAATGTAGATCATTGTACTTTTAAAGCAAAGGATAATATGGTCATCACTCGTAATTCACAGAATATTTTATAATGCTTGATGTAAAATGAATTATACTTATGATTATACAAGGTGTATCTTTAAATATGCATGTATGCATGATTACCATTATTAAGGTTATAGAGAGTGAATTCACAACATAAATGTATGGCATTAATCACAGTTTACAATGTGACCTTCTACAGCACTCCCCACATATGTTTTAGTTAATACATAGTGTTGAATAATAACAACAGCTAAAACATGTTAATCACATACTGTTACAAAGTCAAATACAGAGTCGAAAATAATTACTTTTTGTAACACTTACAACATAGATTGTTATGTTACATCTGATATCACAATCCTCTATTAATTGCTGTTTCTGCTGATAGCAAAAACGGAACAGTCCAGTTGCCTTGACGGATTAACACACTTGCGATAATTGTATGTTCTTCATTTTGCTGTGGTAAAAGTTAATGAAGTTTCTGTCAGCAAGCTATAAGTTAGGCGGCTGGGTGGCATGGTGGTCAGTATTGCTGCCCCACAGTGCTGAGGACCTTGGTTCAATCCCGTCCCCGGGTCATTGTCCAGGTGGAATTTGCACAGGTGGAATTTGCACATTCTCCCCGTGTTTGCATAGGTCTTGCCCCATAATCCAAAGATGTGCAGGGTAGGTGAATTGGTCATGCGAAATTGCCCCTTAATTGGTGTGGTGAATCTGATTCACACTATATATAGTTGCCAATATCACTCCATGTATATATGTTCGTTATCTACCCATTGTAAGTCCAGTTGCACTATCCGACCACCGGGGGAGTCGCTCTGGGAGTACGCGAGAGCTTGTACTGGGCTCCTCCCTTGGCTCCGCCCAGGACTCCTCCCCCTGGGACCGATGTATAAAGATCAGTGCCTTAGAGCCAGCCTGCCAGTTCACCTAAAGTTCAACGACGAATAGGCTGGCTCTACTGTAAGTGTATTAAAGCCTCTGTTCAGATCCAACTACACGTGTTCGCTGAATTGATGGTTCCATCAATTGGGTAAAAAAAAATCGGGTTCTTTGAATTTATGTAATAAAAACAAGCCATAAGTTACACCTGAAGGCAAATAGAACTGTTAATAAGCAAGAACCAATGTCAGATGGCCTGAGCTACTCGTGGGAGTGAGCAGTTAATGTAGGTTTGCATGTTTTGTACAAAATGAAGTTCAGCTAAATTAACAAACAGTCTGTTCAGTTCTGACTAAGACAAAATGGAGGAACAATCTAAAATGGAGGAAAACCCAAATTCCAAATCCTCCACCCCACTCTCTTGCCTTCTGCCAGTCAGCCATTCCTCTATCCGTGCTTGTACATGGGCTTATCTTATTTAGCAGCCTCCTGTACGGCATCTTGTCAACGGCTGCTGGAAATCCAAATAGATCACGTCCACTGGTTCTCGTTTGTCTAACTTCCCGTTGCCTCCTCAAATAATTCTCACAGATTGTCAGGCACGATCTCCCCATGATGAGGCCACGCGGACACAGCCCGATTTTACCATGCACTTCCCAGTACTCCACAATATTATTCTTAATAATGGACTCTAATATCTTACCAACAACCAAAGTCAGGCTAACCGAACTATAATTTCCCCTCTTCTGTCTTCCTCCATTTAAAAAAATTGTTTTTTTCCAATTAAGGGGCAATTTAGCGTAGCTAATCCACCTACCTTGCACATCTTTGGGTCGTGGGGGCGAAACCCACACAAACACGGGGAGAATGTACAAGCTCAACACAGACAGTACCTGTACCAGCCTCCCCGGACAGGCGGCGGAATGTGGTGACTAGGGGCTTTTCACAGTAACTTCATTGAAGCCTACTTGTGACAATAAGCGATTTTCATTTCATTTTCATTTTTCAGTGACCCAGAGCAGGGAACGAACGTGGGACCTCGGCGCCATGAGGCAGCAGGGCTAACCTACTGCGCCACCGTGCTGCCCAATTGAAGGCCATATCTGCTGATAGCAAAAGCACTGTCTGTGTTGAGTTTGCACATTCTCCCCGTGTTTGTGTGGGTTTCGCCCCCACAATCCAAAAATGTGTAGGGTAGGGGGATTAGCCATGCTAAATTGCCCTTAATTTGAAAAAAACAATTTTTTTTTTAAATGGAGGGAGACAGGCCATATCTAACAAGATAGATTGAATTGTCTGGTATGTTTTCTCAAGAGAGTCAGGAATGCGGTGTTTAAAATAATGATAGGGTAGACAGTGGAAGATGTTTCCAGTTGTGAATGGATGACATAAAATATAAGTTAGCTACCAATAAATGTAATTCACAGTTCAGGAGTCAGCAGAGGTAAAAGAAAACGAAAATGCGTCAAATGCTCGGTAGAACTGGATACATCACCTGTGCAAAGATTCTCCACTAGTTAATACTCCAGTTTTAATAGATTAAAAGATTTGTTTCACAATCAGTGTATCCTTATTGTGAAGACACGGTTTACGAGTACTGTCTGGGAGGAGGGGGGATCAACAGCTGAGACTCCTGTGAGTTCACATTCAATTGTAGAAGTTTGTCCTACTGTTAATTACACCCAGGAAGGAACTATAGTGCCTGTGCACTTTGGTTCATGTTTCATTTGCTTTAATAATTTTATCCCTTGGTCCTATAGCTCTGAAACATAATTTTATATTCAACAATATCATATTTCAATGGTGACTATCTTATCTAGCATTCACAGAATGTACCCTAGCCTCACAACAGCTGGTGTTTACTGATGCGACCATCAATTCACTCGGAAACACGGGTTGGAGTAAACTGTGGCTTTAATCGGCTTACAACTGAGCCTGCCTGCGACTGCACAATACTGAGGGCGGTCTCGCAGGACCTCAGCACTTATACTCCCTAAAGGGGGCGGAGCCTAGGGCGGAGCCCTGTACATGCTCCTTATCTCCCCCTGTGGGAAGAGCCGCACAGTGGCTCACAGATGGGGCCCACAGGGACAACAGTAAGGTACAGTGTGAATTACCAGTTACACATGCACCACATTTACACAGGCGGTTTGTAAACTAGAGCATGCACACTATCCACTCCGATTAGCGGATACGCGGTGTGGGCTCATCTATTGCCGGAAGTGGTGCATTACTGTTCCAGAGCCTGTGCAAAATGGCTAATTGAAGAAAGGTAACAGAGGCGGCCGAGTGGGTGAGGAGGCTTCACAAACACCCAGCGGGGGGGTCAAAATCCAAATAACAACCGATCAGTCCCACGTTCGCACGGAACGAGGCCACTCTTGCAGATGCCTCTGAGTTGGAGGCCACAAGTTAATGGCAGCCATCATTATAGGGACAGTATGCCGCCATCCTGCTCCAGGCAGCGGGAGGAGACCATATTGTGCATTTATATCC
This sequence comes from Scyliorhinus canicula, assembly GCF_902713615.1. NCBI lineage: Eukaryota > Metazoa > Chordata > Chondrichthyes > Carcharhiniformes > Scyliorhinidae > Scyliorhinus > Scyliorhinus canicula. The sequence goes on along the minus strand of NC_052162.1, from coordinate 105,222,537 downwards.
TGGACTGACACTGATTTTACAAGGGTTTAAGATGGGGAAGATTTAAATACTGAAAACTCAAACCACAGAAATGTTTGTCTCTTCTCAATTTCTATCCTGGGCTGATGTTGATGACTTTTTCTATACAGGATGGTAGAAGACCAGAATTTGAAAGTGGAAAACTCAAACCGAACATCAGAGCAAAACCTAACAAGAGTCTCTTTATTCATCAGAACCTGAATGTAAGTGTGTCTGCGGAAAAAGATTCAAACATCTGTGTGGATGTGTCTGCATCTCGGGGACTGCAACAGTTCAGGAAGGCAACTCAACACCAACTTCTGAAGGGCAATGAGGGATGGGCACTAAATGCTGGTCTAACCAGTGATGGCAAATCCTTTAATGAATTTTTTTAAATAGGGAAGAGGAATGTCATGGAGGGATTTGAAGAGCAGCGTGAGAATTTGAAATTGAGGAGCCTGTGTAGGTCTGTGAGGACAGGGTGATGGTGAGTGAATGGGACACTTCAGATGACAGGGATAACTCAAGTTTATCATGGGCTGCATGTGGGAGGGCAGTCGGCCAAGTCTAGAAAAAACAAGGGAATGGATGAAAGTTTCAGAAACGAACTGAGGCAGGGCCAAGTTGAGCAACGAGGTGGAAACCCCTTCTTGGAGACGACACAATGGTTGGAAACTCAACTGGGAATGAAATATTAAAATTGACTGGTCGACAGTGACAACCTGATCAAAATGAGAAATATGAAAGAAAATGGCATTTGTGGAACACATACTTAGAGGTTTGTGAGGCTGGAGAAGATTACAAAAGTAGGGATGAGGCCATGGAGGCTTCTGAGATTGATAAAGATTTTAATACTTGGATGCTTCTCAGAGGAAGCCCATGTAGGACAGTGAGTGCAGGGGTGATGGGTGAATAAGATTTGATTTTAGTAAACAGACGGGCATCAGAGTTTTGGATGACCTCTGAATTATAGGGAATTCGAATGTGGGAGGCCAGGCGGGAGTGCATTCGGGCAGCAGGGTAGCATGATGGTTAGCATAAATGCTTCACAGCTCCAGGGTCCCAGGTTCGATTCCCGGCTGGGTCACTGTCTGTGTGGAGTCTGCACGTCCTCCCCCTGTGTGCGTGGGTTTCCTCCGGGTGCTCCGGTTTCCTCCCACAGTCCAAAGATGTGCGGGTTAGGTGGATGGCCATGCTAATGCCCGTAGTGTCCTAATAAAAGTAAGGTTAAGGGGGGGTTGTTGGGTTACGGGTATAGGGTGGATACGTGGGTTTGAGTAGGGTGATCATGGCTCGGCACAACATTGAGGGCCGAAGGGCCTGTTCTGTGCTGTACTGTTCTATGTTCTATGATAGTTAAGTCTTGGGATAACAAAGGAATGGATGAGAGTTTCAGCAGCAGGTGAGCTGAGACTTTGGTGGAGTTGGGCGATGTTACTGAGATGGAAATAGAGGGTCTTGGGGATGATGTGGATGTGTGGTTGGAAGCCCATCTTGGGGTGAAACATTTCACCAAGATTGTGAACAGTCTGGGTCAGGGGAGGGAAGAGTTTGGTGGATAGGAGGTGAAGTTTGTAGCGGGAATGTTTGTCATTTTGGAGATTTAGTCGAATCTTTGGTTCAGGTGCAGATGTTTACAATCTTATGCTCCTCCTCCTCCCACAGAGGCTCGAGTCTTGTGTAGGTCCAGACCGGGTGTGGCAGGTTCCCTTCCCTGAAGGACATCAGTGACAGTTGGGTTTTTCCAACAATCCAGCAGCTTTCTTGATCCATTTTCCTCGTGCTGGCCCCACAAATTGCCAAATTCATTCAGCTCAATTGCATAACCTGCCTTTGTGTTTTTGTGGGTTCACTCTCACTCCCTTTTTTCTGTTTTAAATCAATTTCAAAGGGTATTAGAAGGGAAGGATTTGCAGTTGGGAAACGGAAACCAAACATCATATCAGGATCTGACAGAGTGGATAAATTTATCGTAACCTGAATATTATCGAATTTTGAACATGGAAGGAAAAGCACCGCTCACAGTGGAGAGAAACCGTAGGTGTGCTCTATGTGTGGCCGAGGCTTCAGCCAATCAGCTGAGCTGTCAGAGCATAAATGCCGTTACAAGGGGGAGAAACCGTGGAAATGTGGGGTGTCATAATATACACCAGTGTGCAGACACACACACACGGATGGACATACTTTAGGACCAATCAATATGCACAAACACTGCAGCCAATCACCAGTTAGAACACACTCACTATAAAGAGAGAGGGCATCACTTTTCCCGCTCATTCGGGACACAGCCTCTCAGAAGCACAAGAGTTTATAAGTTACAGCACAGACTCTCACTATGTGCTGAGTGATTCGACTGGTTAGGACAGGCACAGGTCTCCAGTTAATCTAGCATTGTGTAACCCACAGTAATAGTATGTTTAGCAGTTTATAATTTAATAAAATAGTGTTGAACTATTTTAAGTGTTGGTGGCCTGTATGTGTTTCGCGGATCCAGAGCGCCCAACACATCATGGGGATTGTGGGAAAGGATTCCAGTCCCCATCAAGTCTGGAAACTCATTGGCGCAGTCACACTGGGGAGAGGCCATTGACATGCTCCAAGTGTGGGAATGGATTCATTTGTTCATCCCACTTATTAATGCACCAGAGAGCATACTGGCAAGAGGCCATTCACCTGCTCTGAATGCGGGAAGGGATTCACTCAGTCAGCGAGTTCATAGTGCAGAGAGACCGTTCAGATGCTCTCATTGTGGAAGTGGATTCAAGCATTCATGTGACCTCACTGTACACCAGCGGATTCACACCTGGGAGAGGCCGTTCACCTGCTCCAAGTGCGGGAAAAGATTCATCAATTCATCCCACCTACTGACTCACCTGCGAATTCACACTGGGAGAGGCCGCTCAGCTGCATTGAGTGTGACAAGGCATTTGTTAATTCATCCCCACTAGAGTCCAGTGAATTTTGGTAAATCATCACTAGTGCATCTGCAATTTCCCTAGCCATCTCTTTTAGCACTCTGGGATGCATTCCATCAGGGCCAGGAGACTTGTCTACCTTTCGCTCCATTAGCTTGCCCATCACTACCTCCTTAGTGATAACAATCCTCTCAAGGTCCTCACCTGTCATAGCCTCATTTCTATCAGTCACTGGCATGTTATTTGAGTCTTCCACTGTGAAGACCGACCCAAAAAACCTGTTCAGTTCCTCAGCCATTTCCTCATCTCCCATTATTAAAACTCCCCTCTCATCCTCTAAAGGACCAATATTTACCTCAGCCAATCTTTTTTGTTTTATATATTTGTAAAAACTTTTACTGTCTGTTTCTATATTCTGAGCAAGTTTACTCTCATATTCTATCTTACTCTTCTTTATAGCTTTTTTAGTAGCTTTCTGTGCACCCTAAAGATTTCCCAGTCTTCTAGTCTCCCACCAATCTTCGCCACTTTGTATGCTTTTTCCTTCAATTTGATTCTCTCCCTTATTTCCTTAGATATCCACGGTCGATTTTCCCTCTTTCTACCGTCCTTCCTTTTTGTTGGTATAAAACTTTGCTGAGCACTGTGAAAAATCGCTTGGAAGGTTCTCCACTGTTCCTCCATAAAGTCTTTGCTCCCAGTATACCTTAGCTAGTTCTTCTCTCATCCCATTGTAATCTCCTTCGTTTAAACTCAAAACACTAGTATTTGATTTTACCTTCTCACCCTCCATCTGTATTTTAAATTCCACCATATTGTGACCGCTACTTCCGAGAGGATCCCTAACTATGAGATCATGAATCAATCCTGTCTCATTACACAGGACAAGATCTAGGACCACCTGTTCCCTCGTAGGTTCCATTACATATTGTTCTAGGAAACTATCGCGGATACATTCCATAAACACCTCCTCAAGGTTGCCTTGACTGACCTGGTTAAACCAATCGACATGTAGATTAAAATCCCCCATGATAACTGCTGTACCATTTCTACATGCATCAGTTATTTCTTTGTTTATTGCCTGCCCCACCATAACGTTACTATTTGGTGGCCGATAGACTACTCCTATCAGTGACTTTTTTGCCTTACTATTCCTGATTTCCACCCGAATGGATTCAAACTTATCCTCCATAGCACCGATGTCATCACTTACTATTGCCCGGATGTCATCGGCATGGTGACAGTTGACTGCATGGTGATCACCGATTATGAACAAGGCTATGACCTCAATCAGTTTTGCATCCCTAAACATTAAAGTAATGATCTGGAGAGAGTATATGTACCTCAAGGTTTAATCGTGGACAGAACTAAACGTTTGGCAAGGGATATAATGTGAGCCGTGGGAAGTCATCACATTGTCGCCCTCTGTGTACTGCAGAGTGGTTATAAGTTTTTTTGCTGACGTTTTTAGACTACATTGAAGCATTGTATCGAAACAGTGACCAGTCAAACCCAATGACGGTGGACTTCATCTGCATGAAGAGATTCTGTAGTGATCAATCAAGAGGGGAGCTATTCAGAGTTTACGAACTGAGGTACAAAATCCACGCTTTCCTCCAGTGAACCTGATTGGAGTAAGATCATGAGGACAAAGCAGGCTCACCTTTCGCATTCAAGGGAAGAGAAAATGGTGGGTCGCGAATGTCAGCCGGATTGGGTCTTAAATGGCGGCCAGCTTGGGTCACAAAGGTCGGCCGGTGTGGGTCACGAAGGTTGACCGGCGTGGGTCCCGAACGTTGGCCAGCGTGGGTGGGAAGGTTCAGCTGGCGTGGGTCCCGAAGGTCGGCCGGTTGATAAAAATGAGCCCCCAGAAAAAAAGTTTGAAAAACAGTGGAATAAGTGACGCCCACAACCCCTAAAATAATTTTTAAAATCTCTTGGAAATCGAGTCCCCCGTACACAACTCAGAAAGTTCATGAATTCCGAAGTAAATTACTGTCATTGACGAAAATCAGAAATAATAAAAAACAGGAAATTGTGGATACACATCAATTAAACAGCATCTGTGGAGACAAAAAAATAGAAGCAGCGACCTCGCTGCAATGAATCAGACCAATTACTTCCCAAGCATTTAAAGAATAACTCGAGTGTGGGGTAGCACAGTGGCGCAATGCGTTAGCTCTGCTGCCTCACGGCGACGAGGTTCCAAGTTCTGTCACTGGGTCACTTCCTTCTCTCTCAATGTGAAATCCTGGACTCAGCTGATAAACAGCAAGAATAATTCAAAACCAGTCTGAAACACTGATTCAGCTGCAGCAGCTGGAGTCTGATCATTTCTGAGCAGCTGTTGTAAGATGAAGGTTAAGTCAGTTGAAAGAGTGTCGAAGACAATCACGCTGATTAGACCAGGATTGGGAACCTCAGTTATGTGGTGAGATGGAAGAAATAGGAAATCAAAGTCAGAGTAGGTCCCCATTGAACTGATGTCAGCATTCAAAAACATCAGGGCTGGTGCTGCCTCGGACATAATGTTCAGATATTAAAATAATTAATAATAATCTTTATTGTCACAAGTAGGCTCACATTAACACTGCAATGAATTTACTGTCAAAAGCTCCTAGTCGCCACATTCCGGTGCCTCTTCGGGTATAAAAAGGGAGAATTGAAATGTCCAATTCACCTAACAGCACGTCTTTCGGGACTTGTGGGGGGAAACTGGAGCATCCGGAGGAAACCCACTCAGACACGGGGAGAACGTGCTGACTCCACACAGACAGTTGTAGCCACCTGGGTTGGCCACTTCCCGACTTTAAAATGGAGATTCGCTAAGAATGCAGGGGGCAGCACGGTAGCATTGTGGATAGCACAATCGCTTCACAGCTCCAGGGTCCTAGGTTCGATTCCGGCTTGGGTCACTGTCTGTGCGGATTCTGCACATCCTCCCCGTGTGTGCGTGGGTTTCCTCTGGGTGCTCCGGTTTCCTCCCACAGTCCAAAGATGTGCAAGTTAGGTGGATTGGACATGATAAATTGCCCTTAGTGTCCAAAATTTCCCTTTGTGTTGGGTGGGGTTACTGGGTTATGGAGATAGGGTGGAGGTGTTAACCTTGGGTAGGGTGCTCTTTCCAGGAGCCGGTGCAGACTCGATGGGCCGAATGGCCTCCTTCTGCACTGTAAATTCTATGAAAATGGACAGGCACAGGGAAGCAAGCAGAATGCAAAGCTTCCTGTGTATTAGAACTTGCAGAAAACCAGACAGCACTGAAACTCGCAACTATCTGCACATTAATGAGCGATCCCTGGGAACAATTAGCAACAGTTAAGATAATCGAGGCCAAGCCAGACTCCTCCGCGCCAGCGGGAGCCAAAACAAAGGAAGGCCAACGGACATTTAGGAACCGCCCAGCGATCAGGGAACAGCTCCAGTATTGGGGAAATCAAACAAATTGATTGGAACATGGTCCAATCAATTGGAACCAGATACGGGGTCCGCCCAAAAGGGCGCGAAGCCCCTGGGGACTATAAAGTAGAGTCCCCAAGTTCAATTCGTCCTTCTTGGCACTTGGCTCTCAGCGAGGAGAGGCCAGTCTAACAGCTTCTTGTCAGGGTCTCTCAGCAGCTCGAAACAACCCTTGATAGAGACCTACCTGACAGCTGCACCAACAGGTAAGTGTCCAGTCAACGCACGCTACGAGATAGGCGCTCCTAACCCTTAGTCCATACCAGCTGGAAGCCTGCAGACTCAGGATCGAACGATAGGCCATTGTTCCCTGACCTACTGGGTCCCTTTTCCAAAGCTAAGTATTGGCCTTTTAGTGTTAAAAATAGTCTAGTGAGTATTATTTTATGCATGAGTAGCGATTGACTGTGTATATAATAAATGTGTTTTGATTTGAACCTTACTAACTAGTGTATTGAGTTATTGATCAGCACTTGAACTTGAACGTCATGGTGGTATCATAAAGATACCTGGTGACTCTAGAGCAAGGTGATTAAACAGAGCCAATTGAGTAAAGCACAATGAGCAACACAGTGACCCAAGCCGGGAATCGAATCTGGGAACCTGGAGCTATGAAGCAACAGTGCTACCCACTGTGCTCCCATGGCTAAAACCAAGGAGAGTTATGCAAGAGAGATTTTAAAAATGTGTTCATGCAAAGATACCGGTGGATCGGGTCTTCCATCATAAACATTAAATGTTGTATCAGTCATGTTAACTCTGTCATTGATATATATTTTCCATGCAGAATATAATAGGACCAGGAATCAAGGCAGCTGGATGTGCTCAGGCACCGATCACTCATTGTCTAATTCAGTGGTGCAATGGACTGAACAAGCTGAATGGCCTCTTCCCTTACCTCGATACAGTTCGGAAACTCCCTTGCTGTACTGAATCAGACCAATTATTTCCCAAGCATTTAAAGAATAATTCTAGTGTGGGGCAGCACGGTGGCACAGTGGGTTAGCCCTGCTGCCTCACGGCGCCGAGGTCCCAGGTTCGATCCCTGTTCTGGGTCACTGTCCATGTGGAGTTTGCCCATTCTCCCCGTGTTTGTGTGGGTTTCGCCCCCACAACCCAAAGATGTGCAAGGTAGGTGGGTTGGCCATGCTAAATTGCCGCTTAATTGGAAAAAATGAATTGGGTACGTCAAATAATATTTTAAAAAAGAATAACTCTACTGTGGAAACTATTTCGATGGATCTAGTCATTAGTGTTAAAATATATGGGATGTAGTTTTGGGACCGGGGCATTATTTCTCAGGGTATTATACATAGATAGATGTGGAACAGAGTTGCTTCAAGGAGTGTGTGAGTGTGTGTGCATATGCTTTGTGTATCTGTGTATATGTGTACATTTGTGTGTGTCTATGTGTGTTTGCGTGTATGTGTATGTATGCTCTTTTGTATGTGTACGTGTGTGTAAGTGTCTGTGTGTGTCTGTGTTCATGTGTATATGCCTGTGTATGTGAAGATGTCTTCTTCTGTAAGTGTGAATGCATGTGTTCCTGTGTGTAGTCGTTTTTTCAGTTAAAGGGACCTTTATTTTGCATTGTTGCCTTTCTTGTGTGTTTACAAGATAATTAACATTCCTTTATTTAAATGAGGACAAAATGTTTAAATTTTTACCCACAGTATACCAAATTGAAACATAACCACTTCGATCCCCGCTTCTGAAGTTACTCTTCTGGGTTCAGGTATATGCTCAAAACTAACATTATAGCCGGGTTTTTCCCACTCATAATGTGACTCCAGGCTCCGACATGCTCTTCAGGGTCACACTTCAAAGATAATGAGTAATATGATCACAGTTCAACACTTTTTCCCTGTTTTCTCAGTGCGATTGGAATGAGTGATGAGACTCTGAGAACATAAGAACTAGGAGCAGGAGTAGGCCATCTGGCCCCTCGAGCCTGCTCCGCCATTCAATGAGATCATGGCTGATCTTTTGTGGACTCAGCTCCACTTTCCGGCCCGAACACCATAACCCTTAATCCCTTTTTATTCTTCAAAAAATCTTTAAAACATTTAATGAAGGAGCCTCAACTGCTTCACTGGGCAAGGAATTCCACAGAATCACAACCCTTTGGGTGAAGAAGTTCCTCCTAAACTCAGTCCTGAATCTACTTCCCCTTATTTTGAGGCTATGTCCCCTAGTTCTGCTTTCACCCGCCAGTGGAAATAACCTGCCCGCATCCATCCTATCTATTCCCTTCATAATTTTATATGTTTCTATAAGATCCCCCCTCATCCTTCTAAATTCCAACGAGTACAGTCCCAGTCTACTCAACCTCTCCTCATAATCCAACCCCTTCAACTCTGGAATTAACCTCGTGAATCTCCTCTGCACACCCTCCAGTGCCAGTACGTCCTTTCTTATGTAAGGAGACCAAAATTGAACACAATACTCCAGGTGTGGCCTCACAAAACCTTATACAATTGCAGCATAACCTCTCTAGTCTTAAACTCCATCCCTCTAGCAGTGAAGGACAAAATTCCATTTGCCTTCTTAATCATCTGTTGCACCTGTCAACCAACTTTTTGCGACCCGTGCACGAGCACACCCAGGTCTCTCTGCACAGCAGCATGTTTTAATATTTTATAATTTTAATAATAATTCCTTTTGCTGTTATTCCTACCAAAATGGATAACCTCACATTTGTCAACATTGTATTCCATCTGCCAGACCCTAGCCCATTCACTTAACCTATCCAAATTCCTCTGCAGACTTCCAGTATCCTCTGCACTTTTTGGTTCACCACTCATCCGGGCTGTGCAGAGAGACCTGGGTGTGCTAGTGCATGAGTCACAGAAAGTTGGTTTACAGGTGCAACAGGTGATTAAGAAGGCAAATGGAATGTTGTCCTTCATTGCTAGAGGGATGGAGTTTAAGACTAGGGAGGTTAAGTTGCAATTGTATAAGGTGTTAGTGAGGCCACGCCTGGAGTATTGTGTTCAGTTTTGGTCTCCTTACGTAAGAAAGGACGTACAGGCACTGGAGGGTGTGCAGAGGAGATTCACAAGGTTAATCCCAGAGCTGAAGGTGTTGGATTACGAGGAGAGGTTGAGTAGACTGGGACTGTACTCGTTGGAATTTAGAAGGATGAGGCGGGATCTTATAGAAACATTTAAAATTATGAAGGGAATAGATAGGATAGATGCGGGCAGGTTGTTTCCACTGGCGGGTGAAAGCAGAACTTGGGGACATATCCTCAAAATAAGGGGAAGTAGATTTAGGACTGAGTTTAGGAGGAACTTCTTCATCCAAAGGGTTGTGAATCTATGGAATTCCTTGCCCAGTGAAGCAGTTGAGGCTCCTTTATTAAATGTTTTTAAGGTAAAGATAGATAGTTTTTTGAAGAATAAAGGGATTAAGGGTTATGGTGTTCAGGCCAGAAAGTGGAGCTGAGTCCACAAAAGATCAGCCATCATCTCATTAAATGGCGGAGCAGGCTCGAGGGGCCAGATGGCCTACTCCTGCTCCTAGTTCTTATGATCGCACTTTGACCCCGGGTTCAGGTCCCAACACTGAAGAGCGGGCATGCATTTTCTTAACTGGTCATGGCCACCATTTTTAGAGCCGCCTACAGCTATCATTGTTAAAAGCTGGCTGCTGCAGCTGTTGCTCGGGAATTCCCGCGATTGGGTGCACCGTGATGGCTGACTCCACGACCCACCCGCGACCCTCCTGTGGGTCGCGACCCCCACTTTGTAAATGCCTGTTCGACAGAATTGAGAGAACAACTGAGTTTGTAGAAAACAATAATTTCATAGATATTTAATGGATCAGATGTAAATACATGTTAAGTCTAACTGCATATTTGTAATACACATATTATATGTGATAAACCTATTATGATTTAAATCTATATTCATCAAATAAATAATGGAGTGCACCTCAGAGAACAACAGAGTGAACATATTTCTTGCCCAAGGACCAATTGACAACCCAGAACTATGAGACACTGAATGCTGATGGAGAGAAAACAGTGACGCCTCCATCCCTGAATGGCCTCCAACCTTTGAGTTAACATCCAAACGCACTGAGCAATTGGGCCACAGAGACACATGAAAAAGCAGCTCAGGAGATATCCTAAACCAGGGTGTCAGCGAGTTAAAGCTTTAGATTGTCACTACCAGAATGACAATTCATAGAATCCCTGTATTGCAGAAGGATGCCCGTTGGCCCATCGTGTCTTCGTCGATCCACTCCGCCCAATATCTGTAACCCCATAACCAAACCTGCACATCCCTAGACACTAAGGTGCAATTTAGTGTGGCCAATCCACCTAACTTTCACATCTTTAGACTGTGGAAGGAAACCGGATCACCTGGGGAAGCCCACGCAGACATGGGGAGAACACACAAAGTCCAGTCACTGCAAGCCGCAAATGAAACTGGGTCCCTGGCGCTGTGAGGCAGAAGTGCTCACTACTGTGCCGCCCTTTTGTTCTCTATCAGTTTTACTCTTCCAAAATAAAGGGTTGGACATTCATTGTGGATACATGGGAACACTCTGATCCCACCAACTCTAGACACACCCATTTCACTGAGAACCAGCTCTCCTACAACCAGTGCCATCTCCCTTTGAGGCTTTCAATGTTTTTTCTGTTATCAAATATTTTGATTGTCCCAAAGCTGATATTAGATTTGAATTCCTGATGTGCAATAATGAGAAACCTTACAATGTCTCAGATCAGTTAATTTCACTGATAACATCAGAGTCAATGTTCCAGCATCTTAAAGGGAAAGGTGCCTTGACTGTCTCTGCTCATTTGGAAAGTTCACCCTTCATTCTCCTCTGATTCTGGTTCCCAAAGAGTTTCTAAAGATTCACAATGCTGGAGACTAGGTTTTCTAGTTTGGTTCCTGCTCCAATTTCCCCATCTGCAAACTGACAATATATTTCAAAATTTCCTCTCAATCCTCCACTTTGTATCATGTCCAGGGATGAGGAAATACAGTTTTATAGAGACCGGATGTTTCTCTTTAGAGCAAAGAAGGTTAAATGGAGATTTGATAGGGCAGCACGGTGGTGCAGTGGTAGCACTGCAGTCTGACGGCGCCGAGATCCCAGGTTCGATCCCGGCTCTGGGTCACCGCCCATGTGGAGTTTGCGCATTCTCCCCGTGTTTGCGTGGGTTTCATCCCCACAACCCAAAGATGTGCAAGGTAGGTGGATTGAATACGCTAACTTGCCCTTTAATTGGAAAAATGAATTGGGTACTCTAAAAAAATTTTTTTTAATGGAGATTTGATGGAGCAGTTCATTATTATGGGTTGGGGGCTCTGAGAATTGGTGGTTGGATAAAGGAGATAGGGAGAAACTGTTTCTACTGATGAGGATCAGTAAGCAGAGGATCGGGATTGAAGATAATTAAAGAAAGACAGATTAGCATTTATATGGCACCATTCCCAACCAGTGGAAGTCTCAATGAAATCATTGTTATAATGGCTGACATCTGCTCCTACGTTTTAGTATCATAGAGGTCTACAGAACAGAAAAGACCCTTCGGCCCATCACAACTGTGCCAGTTAAAAACAACCACCTAAGTATTCCAGTCCCATTTTCCAGCAGTTGGCCCATAGCCTTGTATCGCAAGTGCGTGTCTAAATACTTCTTAAATGTAATGAGGGTCTCTTCCTCCACCATTCTTTCAGGCAGTGAGTTCCAAACACCCACCACCCTCTGGGTGAAAGGTTGTATTCACATCCCCTCTAAACCTCCTGCCCCTTTCCTTAAATCTATGCCCCCTGATCATTGATCCCTCCACCAAGGGGAAAGTTTCTTCCTATCTACTCTATCTATGCCCCTCATCTCAATCATGTCCCCCCCTCAGTCTCCTCTGCTCCAAGGAGAACCACCCCAGCCTATCTAATATCTCTCCATTGCTAAAACTCTCTAGCTCAGGCAACATCCTGGTAAATCTACTCTGCACCCTTTCCAGTGCAATCACAACCCTCCTGTAATGTGAATTCCAGAACTGCACATAATACTCTAGCTGTGGCCTAACCAACATTTTATACAGTTCCAGCATAACCTCCCTGTTTTTATACTCTATGCCTCAGCTAATAAAGGCAAGAATACAATATGCGCTCTTAACCATTGTATCCACCTGCCTTGCTACCTTAAGAGACCAGTGTTCATGCACACTAAAGTCCCTCTGATCCTCGGTGCTTCCCAGAGGCCTGCTGTTTATCATTTATTCCCTTGTCTTGTTTGCCCTGCCTCGGTGCATCACCCCTAATTTATCTGGATTGAATTCCATTTATCACTCATCAGCCTATCTATAGCCTGCTGTAATCTAGTTTGTGAAATTGAGCTGAATGAATCTGGTAATTTGTGGGGTCAGCACCAGAAAACAGTGACCATGAAAACTGCTGGATTATTGTAAAAACCCAAATAGTTTAACAATGTCCAAAGAGGTGCAATTTAGGTCCATTCGCCATGCTAAATTGTCCATCAATGTCCAAAGATTTGCAGGTTAGGTGGGGTTATGGGGAAACAGTGGGGGAGTGGGTCAAAGTAACGTTCTCTTTCAGAGGCTTGGTGCGGACCCGATGGGCCAATGGCCTCCTTGTGCACTGTGGGGATTCTATGGTTCTATGTCCTTCAGGTAAGGGTAGTTGCCACCCTGTCTGGATCTACACAAAACTTTTAACCTCTCTCGGAGGAATAAGGGTGTTTGGGGAGTGGCAGCGCTTGAAAGAGAAGGATCTACAACTCAATCAGAACATTGATAGAATCTCTGAGACCCTCAACTCCACCCGCTAGAAAGACCAGGATAAGTGAACAGCATCAGGTCCAAGTTCCCCTCCAAGTCACAAATGTCCTGGTATCGATGAGCTGAATGACTTTGGTGTGCTGTGGGGCCAGCATGAGGAAAGAAATGACCATGCAAACTACCAAATTGTTCAAACGGTCACAAAACCAGAGAATTCTGGAAACACTCAACAGTCCGGCCACGTCGGTAGAGAGTGAAATCAGAGTTAGCATTTCGTGTCCGTTTGACTGGTCATCAGAATGGAAGAGGAAAAATGCATTGCATATCAAATAGAGCTAGGAGAGATTGAAACACGATGTAGCAATGTTAAGAACAAGATATATAACAAGTCTTGCCCCTTAGTATGTCCAAAGGTGGAGTTACAGGATTAGGGCAGGAGAGTGGGCCTAGGGTACTGTTTTGGAGTGTCGGTGCAGACTCAATGGACTGAATGACCTCCTGCACTATAGGTATTCTATGGTTCGATGGGGAGACAGATGGCCTGGTGGGGGAGGGGTTTTGATTTGGATATACTTCTGTCATTGTTCTACCTCATCAAGGTAGAACAATGATATACATATATCCCTGAAAAGGTTGAAGAGCATTGCCCATAATAGATATGGCGGCCAGGCATGCATCATCGGTACCATGTCCACTGGAAACATGGTGGCCATGAACTCAGATCTGGAACTGGGGGGGGAAAAAACTGTGGACAAAATCTGTATCAACACGGGAGCAGAGAGTTCTTTTTTGGGTTTTCAGTTCACACATGTTTACAAGGCCTCTCCGCCCACCTGTTCCATCGCTTCCTCTGTCTCTTAATCCCAGCCAGGTCCCACCCCTCATCCACTCAGATCGGTTTGAGGACCAGCCTTTCCTGCTCGGTCCTCCAGCCCTGCCCCCTCTCTTCCTATTGGTCCGATGCTACCATTAATTAGCAGGGCATTGTGACGTTTCAAATGCTGATAGTAACCACAGACTCAGCCTGACTTGCTGGTTACTGGCAGCATTTCCAGTTTGGGAGTTTGAGCACGGGACATCAATTCCAGATCATCCTCGGCCTGTTTGGATTGTTTTCCAGAGGCGTGGCTTGATGCAAGGTCCTGCTGCTCTTCTGGCTGTCTGCTGCCTATTCTAGAGGGTGCTTGTCACCTTATCTGCCTTTGTGGAGATGGAAGGAACGAGGGAAGGAAGAAACGATGGGCCACTGACCCACAAGCAAGGCGATCCGCAGTGAGTCCCATTTCAAAGTGGAACATGTTGGAAACACTCAGCAGGTGTAAATTGTTCGCTACTGCCTCCCTTGTTCTCGTGATTTGGACTTTGGACTGAGAGATATCAGGTGAGCTGCTGCCAGTGCTGATGGATTGCTGTTTTGTGATACCTTCTGGACTACTAGTGCCTTTCTGCACTAGTGCCTCTGAACTGTACCAGTATATTGTTGCCGTTGTTTTGTATTGTTATTTGTTTGTATTATTGGAGGTCATGTGTCTCTGCTCATGTTGATTATTTAGAGGTTTTGCCTCTGATGGCCTGGCGTTTGTGCCTTGCTACCTGTGCTGGTGCGAGGGTGGAGGTGGTCTCTTCATGCTCCATATCAGTAAGACCTTGTCCGGTGGACGGTGCTGCTCTTTTTCACACAAGCACGCTCTTAGGCATGCACGTGCAGGCATTCACCCACTTTTTTTTTCATCCATGCATGCTCTTGTCAACTTGCATGCACTACTTTTCACGCACATAGAACATAGAACATAGAACAGTACAGCACAGAACAGGCCCTTCGGCCCTCGATGTTGTGCCGAGCAATGATCACCCTACTTAAACCCACGTAACCCGTATACCCGTAACCCAACAATCCCCCATTAACCTTACACTACGGGCAATTTAGCATGGCCAATCCACCTAACCCGCACATCTTTGGACTGTGGGAGGAAACTGGAACACCCGGAGGAAACCCACGCACAAACGGGGAGGACGTGTAGACTCCACACAGACAGTGACCCAGCCGGGAATCGAACCTGGGACCACTGGAGCTGTGAAGCATTGATGCTAACCACCATGCTACCGTGAGGCATCTTGGGCACCTTTCCGCTGATATGGGTTTGCTGTTTCAGCCGGGCAGGGGAAGAGTATGCTGGCATGCTTGCTGGTGGTTTCCTTTTCTTATTGTTTGTTCTGTAATTGGCTATGTCCGATGTGCAGGTTTGGGTGGATTGCTTATGCTAAATTGTCCCAGTTTCCAAAAAAAAGGTTAGGTGGGGTTACTGGTTTACAGGGATGGGGTGTAGACGTGGGCTTAGGTAGGGTGCTCTTTCCAAAGTTCTGTGCAGACTTGATTGGCCAAATGGCTTCCTTCTGCACTGTAAATTCTATGAAATCCAATTGACGGAACTGTTATTAAACTAAAATATACTTGGCCTGACTTGCTGATGATTGGCAGCATTTTATGTTTGGGAATTAGAGCTGAAGATGGATGGTCAGTTCTCCTCTGTCTGGGTGTGGGGGATTCACTCATTTCCCGAATGCACTGATGATCACCTTTACTTTACATGAGAACGACCCCGTTTCAATCCCACCTGGAAACTTGGGCCTGGATTCTTCGCCAGTAGGATTCTCTGTTGCGCTGACGGCGCACCTACACCATGGGTTTCCCAACGGCATGGGGTGGCCACAAAGGGAAATTCCATTGACAGGTTATGGGAACGGAGAATCCCGCTGCCGGCGATAGCATACCTACCGCCCAGGAAATGTGGCTGGCAGACCAGAGAAAGCCCGTGGCATTTCAACTTGTTACTGAGGAGGAATTAACAGTGAGTTTAGTTTCATGTTGAACAGGGAGACAGTTATTGTTTCATTCTTTGAAAGCTACTTCTTCACCTTTAGACAGGGAATGATAAGTCAGAGAAAACTGATCGACTGTGACTCCAAAACAAGATATTTCAGATGCTGCAAATCCCACCTCAAAACAGAAAATGCTGGAAACATTGAACAGGTCAACAGCTTCTATAGAGAGGAAAACAAAGAGAATGTTTCTGGTCGATAACTTTTTATTCAAACTGGAAGAATTTAGAAATGTAAGTTTACAAATATCGACTCCAGGAAAAGAGAGGGGAGAGTAGGTAAGTACAAACAGTTTTGTGCTAGGATAGAAGTGATTAAATGAGAAAGGGAATGATGGTGCAAGGCAACATTGGGTGATAATGAGTTAATTTACAGTGCTAAAGGAGGCCATTCGGCCCATCAAGTCTGCACCGGCCCTTACAAAGAGCATCCTACTGAAGCCCACGTATCTACCCTATCCTCGTAACCCCCACTTAACATTTTTTGGACACCAAGTACAATTTAGCATGGCCAATCCACCTAACCCGCACATCTTTGGACGGTGGGGGGAAACCGGAGCACCCAGAGGAAACCCACACAGACACGGGGAGAACATTTAGACTCTGCACAGACAGCGACCGATCCAGGAATCGAACCAGGGACACTCGAGCTGTGAAGCAACTGTGCTAACCACAGGTCCAGAGGTTGGGTGAATGGTAATAACAGAACAGAACCAGCACCTACTGTCTGAAAAAATGGGAGTGGATCTGGAATTGTTGAAATGAACGTTGAGTTTGGAAGGTTGGAAAGTGACAAATCAAAAATGAGGCTTTGTTCCTCAGGTTTTCATTGAACTTCATTGGAACAAAGCAGAAGGCTCAGCACCACGGGATCAGACCATGACTGCTGTGGAAAATTAAAATAGTAAATTATTGCAATGAATGCTATTCTTGCAGTGGGAATGGTGATATTCCAGAAAAGAGTTACCCAATCTGGATTGGTCTTCCACAGTATTGAGCACATCACGTCGTGAGAAATACACAATATTAAATTCAGCATTTTCTGTTTCTATCTCAGATCCGCAGTATTTTGATCTCATTTAAAAAAAACATTTTTTTTAAAAAATTAAATATAGAGTACCCAATTAACTTTTCCAATTAAGGGGCAATTTAGCGTGGCCAATCCACCTAACCTGCACATCTTTGGGCTGTGGGGGCAAAACCCACGCAGACACAGGAAGAATGTGCAAATTCCACACGGACAGTGACCCAGGGCCAGAATCGAACCGGGGACCTCGGCGCCGTGAGGCAGCAGTGCGAACCACAGTGCCACCGTGCTGCCCCTTTAAATAATTTTTTTAATGGATGTGTCTTGGCTGGCTAGCCTGTATTTGTTGCTCATCCCAAATTGCCCTTGAGAAGATGGTGGTGAGCTGCTTTCTTGAACTGCTGCAGTTCAAGTGGTGTAGATATACCTACTGTGCTACTGGGAGTGCCAGTATTTTGACCCAGCGGCAGTGAACCAATGGTAATATATTTCCAACTCAGGATGGTGAGTGACCTGGGAGGGGAACCTCTAGGTGGCAGTGTTCCCATGTATCTGCTGCCCTGTCCTAGAGGGCAGTCGTCATGGGTTTGGAAGATGCTGCTTAAGGAGCCTTGATGAGTTCCGGCCGTGCATCTTGTAGATGACAGTATTCCATCACACTCCTGACTTATGTCTTGCCAGTGGTGGATAGGTTTTGGGAAGTCAGGAGGTGACTCACTCGCCATAGGGCTCCTAATCTCTGACCTCTTGTAGCCACAGTATTTATATGGCTAGTCCAGTTCAGTTTGTGGTCAATGGTAACCCCCAAGATGGCAATATGGGGGGGATTCAGCGATAATGCCATTGAATGGCAAGAAGCAATTGTTTGATTCTCTTATTGGTTGAAGATGCATATTGCTTGGCACTTGTGTGGCGCGAATATCACTTGCCATTTGTCTGCCCAAGTCTGGATATTGTCCAGGTCTTACTGCATTTGCGCATGGACTGCTTCAGTATCTGAGGAGTCACGAATGGCACACATTGTGCAAGTGAATATCCCATATTTGTTTATGTTTATGTCATAAATTATAGATTAAGAGAAATAATAGATGTCCATACCAAGGGACATCTGACAATGCTGCATAAAGAAGATAAAGAAGCTCCAGGAGTTCCTTACACTTGTTGTTGGGAGTTGAATGAGGAGATCGGGAGAGGAAGAGCCCTTCAAATCAACTAACCTGTTTTTCGTGTTTTTTCTCGCAAGTCTCAACACACTGTTTATACCACCAAGCTGATTCATGTGACTTTATTGCATGATCACATACAAGTGGCCTGTGTTTATTAACATGAGCAGAAATAATGAAAATGATTTAGTCCTGGATGTGATGGCTGAAAAATCCAATCACTATCATTTACTTGTGAACCTGCTGGTGTCTCAGCAGGTGGGATGACTGAGTGAATCCCTTCTCACATTGGGAGCAGATGAATGGCCGCTCCCCAGTGTGAGTGCGCTGGTGTGCAGTGAGTTGAGATGATCGTCCAAAGCCAGCCCCACAGTGAGAGCACCTGAATGGTCTCTCGTCTGTATGGACATGTTGATGGGATTTCAGTTCACTGGAACGTTTATAGCTTTTCTCGCAGTCTGGACATTTAAAAGGTCTCTCGTCAGTGTGTACCCGCTGGTGTGACAGCAGGTTGGAAGATTGAGTGAATCCCTGCCCACAATTGGAGCAGATGAATGGTCTCACCCCAGTGTGAACTCGCTGGTGTACAGCGAGGTCAGATGATGTCTTGAACCCAGTCCCACAGTGTGAGCATCTGAACGGTCTCTCGTCAGTGTGAACTCGTTGATGAGACATCAGTTCCCCCGAACTTTTATAACACTTCCCACAGTCTGGGCATTTAAAAGGTCTCTTGTCACTGTGAACTCGCTGGTGTGTCAGCAGGTGGGATGACTGACTAAATCCCTTCCCACACTGGGAGCAGGTGAACGGTCTCTCCCCTGTGTGAACTCGCTGATGTGCAGTGAGATGAGACGATTGCCTGAACCCAGTCCCACACTGCGTGCACCTGAATGGTCTCTCATCAGTGTGAACACGTTGATGGGACATCAGATCCCCGGAACCTTTATAGCACTTCCCACAGTCTGGGCATTTAAAATGTTTCTCGTCGGTGTGAACTCGCTGGTGTCTCAGTAGATGGGATGAATGAGTGAATCCCTTCCCACACACTGAACAGCTGAATGGTCTCTCCCCAGTGTGACTGCGTCGATGAGATTCCAGCCGGGAAGGGTAACTGAATCCCTTCCCACAATCCTCACATTTCCATGGTTTCTCTCCAGTGTGACTGCGTTTATGTTTCAGCAGGTCAAATGATTGGCCGAATCCTTGTCCACATACAGAACACGTGTACGGTTTCTCCTTGTTGTGAACGGTGATTCTTCCTTCCATGTTCAAAATCAAATGATATACAGATTACAATACATTTAGGTGACTCTGCCAGACCCAGACATGATGTTTGGTTTCAATTTTTCCAACTGCAAATCCTTCCTTTCTAATCCCCTGTGAAACAGAAAAAAGGGAGTGAGAGAGAACCTTCAAAGTTAGGTTGTGAAATTGAGCTGAATGAATGTGGTAATTTGTGGGAATGGGAATCGGATAAGTGACCATGGAAACTGCTGGATTGTCAAAAAAACTCGGAAACTTGTCAGGCCCTCTGGGCCGACATGAGAACTGTGGCCTCCGTCACAGGAGAGAGAGATAAAACAAGAGAGATAAAATATAGACAGAGATATACCACAGTAAGAAATCATAGAGACAGGGGTGAAGGAAAAAAATTTCCTAAATTGACAATGCAATCAAATCTTTGGCAGAATCTTTGACGTCCCAACCTCCACCAGAGTAGTAGGTGTAAGTGGACACCATCACCTCCAAGCACCCCTCCGAGTCACATGCTGTCTTGGCCTGTCTGAGTTCAAGAAGAAGCAGATTTTTCCTCTATTTAGATATTGGGATGACTGAAGCCATTGTCTTCGGTCCATGCTACAAACTCCACTTCCTCGACTGACTCCATCCCACTCCTAGACAACTGTCTGAGACTGAAATACACTGTTCACAACTTTGACCCCAAGGTGAGCATCCAACCACACATCCGCATCATCGACAGGACTGCCTGACGTCCATTGATGTCATGTTAAAGGAAGATGCACGAAAGCTGGCTGCCGGCAGGATCTTTGTTTTTGCTCCCTTTTATCTGTTATTTTTTCAGGGGATTTGAATGCCTAAACCCAGTTTGTTGATTTAGAAATCTTTTTCCTATCGCTTCTCGGCCGTTTGGCTAAGATCAAGTGTAGTATCTGCTCTGCCTTTTGGCTCAGATCTGGTATGTCTCTCTTGTGGGGACCATGAATAGGATTCAACTTGAATTTGAATTGGTTTCTGGAGCAGGCAAGGAGCTATATTAGGGGTTTGTCCCTGTCCACACTCTGAGCCCTGGCTTTGTAACTCTGATAAAGTAATTTTTTAAAAAAGAAAGCTTTTTCCTGAGGGAGGCAAGTTGAAAATGTCGACGAAGGAGCCCAATGTGAAGAAAACTTAGGGGGGTAGCCCATCGAAAGAACCTGAAGGAGGGAAAATGGCTGCTGCGCCCATTCAATTGGACACACTGGCTGTGGTGATGGCAGGGGAGCTGGAAAAATTTGGTAAGCAGATAGACAGGCAGTTCGAGCGGCAGGGCAAGGAGATGGGGATAAATAAGTCATTTAAAGCCACTGTTGAGGAGGTTTTGAGCCCGATTTGCGAACAGCTTGTAAAGAACTTGAAATGTGGTGAAAGCGCAAGGTGAGTGAAGGGTATGAAGGAAACCTTGACGCAGCATATGGGGTGGTTTGCCTTGTTGGAAGCAGAGTTGCCTCAGGGGGTGGGGGGAGGCTGTGAAAAGAGCAAGAGTTTTTACCCACTTAAAGGGTTTGGGGGCTGATGTGGTGTTCCTACAAGAAACTCACCTGACCAGACCAGGTGCAGGGCTAGATCAGGTGCAGGACCAGACTGGGTTGCAGAAAGGCTGTGATGTTAGTGAATGTGTGCACCCCGATTTTGGATGATGTCAAGTTTATGAGATAGCTGCTGGCCGCAATAGCAGAGTTAGACACACACCGATTGATTCTAGGGGGCAGGATTTTAATTGCGCGTTGGATTCAAAGTTGGATCGCTCCACACCGAGATCGCTGGGATGGCGAGAGTGTTAGTCGCTTTCATGGAGGAGACAGGTTTGGACCCGTGGCCGGGG
This sequence comes from Scyliorhinus canicula, assembly GCF_902713615.1. Classification (NCBI taxonomy): domain Eukaryota; kingdom Metazoa; phylum Chordata; class Chondrichthyes; order Carcharhiniformes; family Scyliorhinidae; genus Scyliorhinus; species Scyliorhinus canicula. The sequence continues at coordinate 105,201,231 of NC_052162.1, read as the reverse complement.
GGGGGGGGGGGGGGGGGGGGGTGCTGTTGGAGTACATGGAGTTGTTTTAAAAGGAGAAATTTAGAGTACCCAATTCATTTTTTTTTCCTATTAAGGGGCAATTTAGCTTGGTCAATCCGCCTACCCTGCACATCTTTGGGTTGTGGGGTCGAAACCCACGCAAACACGGGGAGAATGTGCAAACTCCACACAGACAGTGGCTCAGAGCCGGGATCGAACCTGGGACCTCGGCGCCTTGAGGCATCAGGGCTACCCACTGCGCCACCATGCTGCCCGGAGTACATGGAATTGAATGAGAATGGGACTGTCTCACCCTCTTCTCTGTGGGGAGGTGTTAGTGATTGGGGGGTGAGCATCTCGTATAAGGCATACATAGGTAGGGAGGTCAGGAAGGAGCGACAAAAGCTACTGGTTGGAATTCTAGGCATGGACTGGGGGTATGCTACCGACCCACCCAATGCCAGAGTTCTAGGCATGCAGGAAGAAACTGAAAATGCAGTTCAACCTGCTGTCCCACGGGCAGGGCTACATGCCAGCTGTGGTGTTTGAAGGGAGTGGTGTCTGAATTTGGGAAGAAGGCGAGCTGCCTTTTTGCCCATCAGTTACGATGACAGGAGGCTTCTAGGGAGATTGTGCAGGTGAGTGAGCTGGGGGTAGATTGGTCTGCCCCAGAAAAGGTGAATGGGGCATTTCGGACCTTCTACGAGGAGTTCTATAAGTCGGAGCTGCCAGAAGACAAGCAGAGGATTGCAGAATTCTTAGAGTTCTCCCAGGTGGGGGAGGAATTGCGGGAGGAGTTGGCAGTGCTGCTGGGGCTGGGGGAGGTTCGAACAGCTTTAAGAAAGCTGCAGACGGGGAAGGCGCAGGCCAGACAGGTTCCCAGTGAAATTTTATAAAAAGTCCATGAATCAGTTGGCCCCGTTGGTGTTGGAGTGTTTAACAACTCACTGGCGCAGGCTTCTCTCCCCGACACATTGGGCTAGATGTCCATATCCCACCTCGCAGTGTGGGTCGTACCACCCAATTTACATGCTCAATGTAAATGTGAAGCTTTTGGCTCAGGTTTTAGCTTTGAGGTTGGAGTCCTGTCTCCCAAGGTAGTGGGGGAGAATCAAACGGGCTTTATGAAGGGCAGAAAATTGTCCGCTAACATGAGGCAGCTACTGAATGTAGTTCTCACCTACATGGGATTGGGCATGGCTTTGCAAATTGAACTACACCAGCCTGGCGAGTAGGGTCAGGGTGGGCCCACGAAAGTGGGACAGCCTCCCACTGTCGCTGGTGGGCCAGGTTCAATCCATTTAGATGAATATTTTGCCGCATTCTTGTTTTTATTTCAATGTCTCCTGGTTGTTCTACCCAAGTCTTTCTTCGGGACTGGAATGACTCAGCAGATTTCATATGGGCGGGGAAAACTCCTCAGATTCGGAGAGGGGTCTTACAGAGGGATAGGCAGGTGGGGGTGGGGTGCAGAATGTGGTTTGAACAGCAAAATTGGTGGTGGTGGGGGGCGCTGGAGAGGATAAGGGATTTGCTTTTGGAGGGCGGTTTATTAGCTCTGAGAAGTTGAAAGAGAAAGCAGAACTCAGGGTTCGGATACATTCAGCTATATCCAGGTGCGGATTTTGTACGCCGGACATGCCCGGTAGTGCTGCTGTCCACTTTACTGGAGAGGTTTCTCTCCTGCGCGGGGTCAGAAGAAGGCAGCACATACGGAATATATGAACTTGGGGGAGGAGCAGGTCTCAGTAGAAGGGGTGAAGGTCAGGTGGGTGGAGAAGCTGGGACCCATTTTGGAGGAGGAGGTGTGGAGTTAGGCCTTCCTCAGGGTGAATGCTATGTCATACTGTGTGAGGTTGAGGTTGATCTAGCTCCTGGTAGTGTTTAGGGCTCACCTCACCATGGTCAGAATGAGTCGATATTTGGTGGGAGTTGAATATAGATGTGAGCAGTGTTCGCAAGGGCCTGCAAACCACATACACGTGTTCTGGTCCTGTCCCAGATTGGTGAGTTTTTGCTGTCTTTCTTCAGCACCATATCGGCAATCCTAAATGTGGATTTAGAGCCCTGTCCGTTAGCAGCTGTATTTGGGGTGTCAAACCAGCCAGAGTTGAGGATGGGTGCAGGGGTGGATGCCCTGGCATTTACCTTGTTGATTGCTTGGAGACAAATCCTGTTGAGCTGAAGAATAGCAACGTCACCTAGTGCCTCAGAGTGGCTCGATGACAGGATGGAGTTTTTGCACCTCAAAAGGTCAGGTTTGCCATAAGTTGGTCAGCCAAAGGGTTCTACCACAGACAGCGGCCTTTCATATAAGGAATTGGTCACTGTTAGCTGTTAGTGGTTGGAAGGTGGGCAGTTTCGGTTGTATTTCTGCTACTGGGGTTCCTGTTACTGTTTGTAATGTTTGACACGTGTTGGTTCTGTTTTGTAATTTTTGATACAAAACATTTTAAAACTTTTTTCAAAGCAATCTACCCATTTCCACCTCAGTAACACTGCCTGACTCTCCACTCCTAGTCTCAGCTCAACTGCTGCCCTAACTCTCATTCATTCTTGTTACCTCTAACTATCCCAATGCACTGCATGCCATCCTCCCCCATTCAACCTCCCTGTAATCTTGAGGGCATCCAAAATACTGTGTTTACTCGCACCAAGTCTTGTTCACCCATCACCTCTGTACTCAATTACATTCACTTCCTTTTGAGAAGAACCATAATTTTAAAATTCTCATCCTTGATTTTTTTTCCATGTTTGTGACCATCCCTATCTCTGTAATTTCCGCCAGACACACCCTCCCAGATCTCTACACTCATCTAATTCCAGCCTCTTGAACATTCCTGATTTTAATCGCTCCACCATTGATGATCGTTCTTTCATCTGTCTGGGTCACAAGCGTCGGAAATTCCCCCTCAAACATCTCCTCAAACTTTCCTCCTTTAAGAGTCTCCCTAACGCCACCCTTTAATCAAGCTTTTGCTCACCTGCCCTCATATCTCTTTATGTGTTTAAGTGTCAAATGTTACATTTCTGTGAAAATATTTTGAAAGCTTTGTCATGTTAAAGGCATAATATATACAAAGTATAGTCACTGACTCGGACATATATCATTGTTCTGCCTCAACAATATGATTTTGTAACTCAAAGTGCGAAGCAGGTTGATAGACAAGTTCTTCCCATTCTGCTCATGAAAAGATTGAAGAACACGGCCCCTAATAAACATGGCGACCGCGCATGCACCGTCCTGCAAATGCCCTCCACAAATATGGCCACCTCGGCCCTGACAATTTCAAATTGCCAGCTGCAAAAATGGCGGTTATTAACCAGGGCCTTGAATAAAGAAGCAGGCTCCTTTGGTGCAAACGAGGGACCGACAAGTTATTTATCTGAGTTTGCGATTTACACAACATGTTTACGAAGCCTCTCCGACCGGCAGCAGGATTCATCACTCCCTCCGGCCCGCCTATTTCTCCACTTACCAATTGCACAACAAATAAAGTAGCCACTCTCCATCGCCATAACTCAGGTTGCGCATGCTCCAGTCACTGCAGCGTCCCGCCTCTCCATCACTGCAATTGGCTGCATCCTCGCCGCCTAATGGCCGGTAGGCCGCCGTCAATCAGCAGGTCATTGAGGTGTCAGGTGAGTGGTTCCATTAGCGGGACGTGATTCGATTAGGGGGCGGGGTTTCCACAGCCCCATGTGAAACCAGCTTTGACAAAAAGTCATTCAAACTCTCGACGTTTCTCCACAGATGTTGTCGGACCTGCTGAGATTGACCAGTATTCTCTGTTTTTGTGTGAAACAATGAACTTTGTCCAGCTGGGTCTGGATTAGGATTCTGACTGGGTTGTTTTCAATCAGCATTTAATAATCTTTTTATTGTCACAAGTAGACTTACTGCAATGAAGTTCTGTTAAAAGCCCCTAGTAGCCACATTCTGGCGCCTGCTAGGTACACAGAGGGAGAATTCAGAATTCTCAGCTGGTACGGGAATTGAACCCGCATTGCTGGACTTGTTCTGCATCACAGACCAGCTGTCTAGCCCACTGAGTTTCATAGCTGGAGATTAATCTTCATTTCTCCTGAGCAATAGACCACCAAGGAAACTGCTTGTGATTATTTTAACTGTTTTATAAATTGTATCTTTGCCTTTTATTTTCATTTCAGATTTTTCCACCCACCAGAGAAAAGTTTCTCCTACAAAATGGCAGGTTTCCATGCAACACAAGCAACATTTTAAGCCAATGACGACACTGATTGCTGTTCCCTGGAGCATGAAATCGACAGTAAGGTGAAATAAGGTCCCACACCTGCTCATGTGTAACTTAGAATCACTGCAATTCAGAAGGAGGCCATTCGGTCCATCGAGCCTGTACTGATCCTTTAGAAGGGTACCCTATCCTAACCCTTTAATCCAGCAACCCCACCTAACCTAACCTTGTGGACAGTAAGAAGTCTTACAACACCAGGTTAAAGTCCAACAGGTTTGTTTCAAACACTAGCTTTTGGAGCACTGCTCCTTCCTCAGGTGAATGAAGCGGTCTGTTCCAGAAACATATATATAGACAAATTCAGATGCCAGACAAAGCTTAGAATGCGAGCATTTGCAGGTAATTAGATCTTTACAGATCCAGAGATAGGGGTAACCCCAGGTTAAAGAGGTGTGAATTGTCTCAAGCCAGGAAAGTTGGTAGGATTTCACAAGCCCAGGCCAGATGGTGGGGGATGAATGTAATGCAACATGAATCCCAGGTCCCGGTTGAGGCCGCACTCGTGTGCAGAACTTAGCTATAAGTTTCTGCTCAGCGATTCTGCGTTGTCGCGAGTCCTGAAGGCTGCCTTGGAGAATGCTTACCCGGAGATCAGAGGCTGAATGCCCTTGACTGCTGAAGTGTTGACTGCAAGCCTGGGCTTGCGAAATCCTACCAACTGTCCTGGCTTGAGACAATTTACATCAAAGTGCAAACTCCACACGAACTGTCACCCAAGGCCGGAATTGAACCCGGGTTCCGAGAGCTGTGAAGCAGCAGTGCTAACCACTGTGTAACTATGCCTTCCAATTTCCAAAACCCACCAACCTAATCACCGCGGCTCCTGTGAAATTTACAAGACAATTATGACAGATATTCATCACTGAAAGAAACTGGCACACAGCTGCTTCTAAAGTGTAGCAGGTAATGTGTTCGTCTGACATGCGAAAGGTCGTCTGTCAGAAACCAGGCTTAAACATTAAAACTTGCTTATCTCTGAGTCTGAGGGAAAGTTGCCACATTCCCATTTATTGTGAAATATCAAGATAACACATAATCTCACAGTCAAGTGATATTTACACTTCCCCAAGTTTTGAATTATATTCCACAAGTTATAGATCATAGAATTTACAGTGCAGAAGGAGGCCATTCAGCCCATCGAGTCTGCACCAGCTCTTGGAAAGAGCACCCTACTCAAGGTCAACAACTCCACCCTATCCCCATAACCCAGTAACCCCACCCAACACTAAGGGCAATTTATCATGGCCAATCCACCTAACCTGCACATCTTTTGGACTGTGGGAGGAAACCGGAGCACCCGGAGGAAACACACGCACACACGGGGAGGATGTGCAGACTCCGCACAGACAGTGACCCGAATCGAACCTGGGACCCTGAAGCTGTGAAGCGATTGTGCTATCCACAATGCTACCGTGCTGCCCGGTATGGAGAAATATTGGGACAAATATCACTTTATGATTCTAATGTTTAGTCAGTTTTTCTGCCACATGACTATGTTTTTCCGCCTAATTCTATTTCCACAAACCAAGATATGCAATTGCACTAGAAAGGATGCAGAGGAGATTCTCCAGGATGTTGCCTGGGCTAGAGCATTTCAGTTAAGCCGGAGGAAATCCATGCAGACACGGGGAGAAAGTGCAAACTCCACACAGTCTCTTTCAGAGGGGCGGTGCAGACCCGATGGGCCGCATGGCCTCCTTCTGCACTGCAGAGATTCTGTAGTTAAAGAAAAATAGATTTGCATTTACATAGCGGCTTTCCCGACAGCTGACATCACATAGTGCTTTCCACCAATGACTCACTAGTTGAAATTAATGAAGGAAGCACGGCAGCTAATCATGAAAGGGGGCACCTGGATTTGTTTGGCATTTCCTTTGCACCCTCTTTGAACAATACTTACACTTACATTCCTTCAAGCCTCCGAAACCTCCCATGTGTCAAGTGAAGATTGGAAAGTAATCCTCAGAGCATCTGTTATTTCCTCCCTGACCTCCTTCAACATCCTAGGAAACAATCCATCCGGCCGGGGCGACTTATCCACTTTCAAGGATTCCAACTCCTCTAACACATCCTCTTTCATTATGATTATTATATCCAATTGTCATGATTCTTTTATCCAATATTTCACATTGCTCCACTTGAACTACTTTAACAGCATTATTATTTTCCTTTGTGAATATGGAGACTTAAAAAGGTCAAAGATATTATATAATGAGACACAAATAGATGTTGCCCTATTAGCCAGGAAATTAAACAAAATATTAACTGGTAATTTTCAAAAAAACTATTATTTGAAGCAGGTAAAAGATAAAGTTGCCCTAGTCCCAAATGACCATAGGCTGCTTTTCCCTTTGAGGGGAAGAGCTGACTGGTGGTGATTTAACCTGAGAATCACCACACCTCAGGTGAGGTGCAAGGTTGAGAAGGCGAGCCTTCATGAATAACCTCAGCCAGTATAGCCTCGCTCTGCTTCATGAACCTGCTGTCCAGCCAACTGAGCTAAACAGTATTTTAAGCAATGTGGATTTGGCTATTAACGCCAGCATCTGTTGACCATCCCTCTTTTCTCTTGAACTGAGTAGTTTTCTATGCTATTTCAGAGGGCAGTTAAGAGATATTTGTTACAAGATTACAGCTGATACAGATATTAGGTTTAGATTCCTGATGTGCAGTAACGAGAATCCTTTCAATGTCTCAGATCAGTTAATTTCACGGATATCAGAGTCAATGTTTCAGCGTCTTAAAGAAGGGAAGGATGCCTTGACTGTCTCTGGCAGATTCACTCTACATTCTCCAATTCCGATTCCTATTGGAGATTTTCTTCTTGAGTTCCCTAGCAGTGAGAAACATAATTAACACTTCAGGCCTGTGCACTGATGCGGTGCAGTTCAGCTGAAACGTTACAAACCTGAAATGAAAATGGTTTCTTTCTCCTCAGAGACAGAGAAGTGGATTTAAGTCCACATCAGATCAGCCATGATCTTATCAACTGGAGGAGCAGGATCGAGCGGCGGAATGGCCTACTACTTCTATGATTCTACTTATCCTATTTCTTATGTTGTGTGTGGTACCTTCAAGGGCACTGCACTCAGCTTTGCAGGAACATGGCCTGACACTTTCCATCTCAATCTCTTCCTCTCTCTCTGCAACTCTCACCCCTCCTATTCTCTCTCCATCTCTAGCCTGTCTCGCCCTCTCTGTTACCTTTTCTAGCTGGGTAGAGAGTTGAAAAAGGCAGTGGAACCAGAGCCTTTGAATATTTTTAAGGCAGAGCTCGATAGATTCTTGATTAACAAGGGGGTGAAAGGTTAGGGGTTAGGCAGGAATGTGGGTTGTGGTCACAATCAGAGCCACACAAAATGAGTGATACAGAAAGAGCAAGAAATCAGTCATGTTCTTAATGAATGACGGAGCAAGCTCGAGGGGCTGAGTGGCTACTTGGGCTCCTAATCTGCATGTTGTTATCCAGGGAGGGATCTTTATTCCAATTTTGGATTATCCGATTTTCCGATTTTGTCATTGCCTTGGGAATATTTGATGAAACAGTAAAGAGGAAGGTTTACTCAATTTCTAGTCCCCTGTGTATTTTGTCTTGGGACAATTTTGATTGAGATTTATACTGTCTCTTTGTCTCTTTCTGCGTGCCTCCCTCTTCCTATGTGGTGTCTCTTTTGTTTTCTCTGCCTGTATATGTGTGTGCCTGTCTTGTTCTGTATCACTCAATCGTGATCTTTCTGTTTCTTTGTGAGTTTCTCTACTTGTCTTTCTCTGCCTCTTCTCTCTTTCTGTCTCTCCCTCACTGTCTCTTGCTCTTTCTGTATCACTCATTTTTTGTGGGTCTCTGTCACTCGGGGGTCCACTGCTCGACAGCTTTGTAAAACCCTCGACTAGATAGAAATATAGCACATTTCTGCTTCCCTGGATAAATCCCAGTTCTCTATTCCTAAGGTAGTGTCACCTCACTCAAACTGAGTCTTTGTTAATATCATAGAATGCAAAACTGTAGGGAGGCCATTCCCCTACTGCGGGCACAGAAACTGGGTCAACTGGTTTAGTGCCTGAATAAGATCCAACAGAGGGACCCCTTCTGTGTTCCACTGGATGGCAGCTGGGGTCAGCTGAGAGAAGAATGAGAGTCAAAAGACCTTGAAAACTGAACCCAACCAGATTTAGGGATGGAGAAAACTGGGAGTGGAGGAAAGGAATGGTGCAGTTTGTACGATGGACTTGGATTTCAGCCGAGGGATGAAGAAGAGTGCGTGGAACAGGAAATTAAAACTTTGGTGAACAAGAGAGGAAGAAATGTTCCATAGGAGCTAGAATCGCCTGTTCTGAATTTCTGTCCTGTACTGAGTTCAGGACTCGGACAAGAAGAGACTGTTTGTCCCGGTGGGTGAGTGGGAGGAAGGGAAGCAGGATCAGACTGTCTCAGTCACAAATTATTGTTGGTGAGGATGAAGAAGACAGGGAAAGGAAGAGACCTTCACAGGAAATAACTTGTACAATGATATGAAAAAGAATCATTGCCCTGTCTGTTGAACTGAGGTTTGATTTATCTGACTTTTCTAGAATATTAAGACCATTATTTGGACTTCATTTTATAACAGGAGCAGAAAGAGATCCCAATGAACGTGATAGAGTCTTGGATTTGATTAACAACAAAATCTAATCATTTGTGAACTCGCTGGTTGTCCACAAAATTGATGACTGGGCGAATCCATTCCCACACTCGAAGCTGGTGAAAGGTCACTCCACAGTGTGAATTCTCTGGTGTACAATGAAGTCTGATGATGTCTTGAACCCATTCCCACAGCGAGAGCACCTGAACGGTCTCTCATAAGTGTGAACTAGTTGATGGGATATTAAGTTCCCGGAGCTCTTAAAGCACTTCCCACACTCTAGACATTTAAAAGGTCTCTCGTCAGTGTGAACCCGCCGGTGTTTCCGCAGACTGGATGGATGAGTGAATTTCTTCCCACACTCAGAGCAGCTGAACGGTCTCTCTCCTGTGTGAGTTCGCTGATGTACAGTGAGGTCAGATGACCATCTGAACCCAGTCCCACAGTGAGTACACCTGAACGGTCTCTCATCAGTGTGAACACGCTGATGGAGCATCAGTTCCCCAGAACTTTTATAGCACTTCCCACAGTCTGGGCATTTAAAAGGTCTCTCGTCAGTGTGGACGAGCTGGTGTCTCAGTAGATGGGGTGACTTAGTGAATCCTTTCCCACACGTGGAGCAGGTGAAAGGTCTCTCCCCGGTGTGACTGCGTTGATGAGCTTCCAGCTCAAATGGATATTTGAATCCCTTCCCACAGTCCCCACATTTACATTGTTTCTCCTCATTGTGACTGTGTTTGTGTCTCGACAGACCAGATGATTGGCTGAAGCCTCGTCCACACACAGAACACGTGTACGGTTTCTCCCCACTGGAAACGGTGCTTTTTCCTTCCATGTTCAAAATTCGATGATATTCAGGTGATGATAAATTGGACGACTCAGATTGGACGTCAGATCCTGACGTGAGGTTTGTTTTCTGTTTCCTGACTGCAAATCCTCCCCTGTGAAATTGATTTAAAACAGAAAAAAAACGGTGTGAGAGAGAACCCACAAAAACACAAAGGCAGTTTGTGAAATTGAGCTAAATGCTGAATTAATCTGTTAATTTGTGGGGCCAGAACTAGGTAAAAGTGACAATGAAAGCTGCTGTAAAAACGCAAATAGTTTAGCAATGTCCAAAGATGTGCAGGTTAGGTGCATGGCCATGCTAAATTGCCCCTGTGTCCGAAGACGTACAGGTTAGGTGGGGTTACGGGGAAACGGTGGGGGTGTGGGTCTAAGTAAGGTGTTTTTTCAGAGGCTTGGCGCCTCTGTTTGGAGACGCCAATGGTTCGGAGGCGCTGAATGGCCTCCATTTGCACTGTCGGGATCCTATGGTTCTATGTCCTTCAAGGAAGGGAACATGCCACCCAGCCTGGACCTACATAAGACCTTAATCTCTGTGGGAGGAATGAGAATGTGTTTGGGGAGTGGCAGGGGTTGAAGGAGGGGGATCTACAACTCAACCAAAACTTTGATAAGATTCTCGGCAACCCTCAACCCTCCTAGAAGAACCAGGATATGTGAACAGCATCAGCTCCAAGTTCCCCAATCCTGCCAGTGGATTTACATGATTTTGCAGAGGCAGCATTGGCAATTTGAGGTTTCTGCTGTACATTGTCTATGTTTCTGATACATACAGGAGGACGGGGACCATGGCTGCTCTGCAGACCATGAGCTGGTGCTGGTTTGAAGGTCTCAGTCTTCGAATACTCTGCTTCTCAAGAGTTCAAAGACTGCACCGGCGCTTTGGAATCAATGCTGGATTTTGTTGTCAACATCTGCTCGCAGCGAGAGGAGGCTCCTGAGGTATGGAAAATGATCCATATTGTCCAAGGGCTCACCATGGATCTTGATGGTTGGGAGGCACTTTTGTGAGGCAGGAGCGGGCTGGTAAAGAACCTTTGTTTTCTGGATGTTCAGCCTGAGGCCGATTCTCTCATATGCCTCGGTGAATGCGCCGACGATGGTTTGTAGCTTGGCCTCTGAATGTTTTCACACAGGTGTCGTCTGCGTACTGCAGATCGAGAGGTTTGGATGATCTTGGTTCTGGTCTGGAGGCATCAGAGGTTGAATACTTTCCTGCTTGTCCAGTAGATTAGCTCCATACCAGGGTGTCGGGGTGGAGTGTTGCTGCAAGGAAGATGGAGAAGAGTGTTAGTGCAATGATGCAGCTCTGTTTGACTCCATTTTACAATGTATTGGGTTTGTGGAGGTTCCGTCGGTGAGGATCACAGCTTCATGGAGCAGGCGGAGGATGGTATCGAATTTCTGTGGGTAGCCGAATTTGAGGAAGATGCTCCACAATCTTGCACAGTTGGCAGAGTCAAAGGCCTCTGCGAGATCGAAGAAGGCCATGTACAGAAGTTGATGCTGTTCCCAGCACTTTTCCTGGATTTGTCGCGCGCTGAAGATCATGTCCATTGAGTCTCTTGATGGGCGGAAGCCGCACTGAGACTCAGGAAGGAGCTCTTCAGCCACTAGGAGGAAATAGTTGAGGAATATTCTCGCGATGACCATTCCTGTGGTGGACAGTTGAGGTTGTGGATTATTGTCAAGTATGCATCTCCGCCGCAATTTCGTACTTCTACGGGGATTCCATCTGCGGACCTTGTTGTCCTTCAGATGTCTGATGGCTTTTCGACCTCACGGCGAGCTGGGGTTGTGATGAAATTGTGGCAGGTAGCGTGTTGCAGGACGGTGTCGAGGACAATTGTGTCGAAGGCTGTGTCTTGGTTGAGGAGGTCCTCAAAGTCTTTGTCCTTGATGAGCGCCTCTCCGTTTTGGGTTCTCAGTGGGGTGGCCCCAGGCTCTCGGACCGTAGATGGTTTTGATTGTGCTGAAGAAGCCATGCACCTTGTGGTTGTTGTTGGCGAGTCTCCTGTGCTCTTTCCACCCACCATCTGTTCTTTAGGTCATAGGTTCTTTGTTGTACCTTGGCCTTCAGTTGCCTGTAGGCTTGTGTCTTTGCACTCGAGTTTTGGGGACGTTGCCTGTTCGGAAACACTTTGCATTGCGGTCAAGATGATCCTGGATCTGATCATTCTCGTCGAACCAGTCTTGGTGTTTTCTGGTCGAAAGCCCGAGCAGCTCCTCGCAGGAGCTTACTCCGGTGGCTTTTAAGGCGGATTAGGTGCTGTGGGCATTCTGTGGCTCTGGCTTGTTGGTTGTCACCACGTTAGCTCTGAGGCTCCGGCTGAGTAGTTCTTTCTTCTCAGGGTCGAGTCCAGCGACATTAAATCTCCTGTGGCAGAGTATCTTCTGCCTGCGTTGGTTTAGGCGAGAGTGAAGCAGATGGTAGAGCAGATTAGTCAGTCCAGTAGTCGTCTGTTCCGGCCATAGGGCGTCATTGCGGTCCCTTGTCCGGGCAATGACATAGTCTATTAGTCTACGGCTGGAGAAGAGTGCCTCTTTTGTTTCGTCCGTTGCATCCAAGGTTGGAGCATAGCCACTTATGACTGTGTTGTGCTGTTTCTGGGCCAGGATGAGTCCTAGGGTCATGGGCTGTTCGCTCACCCCTCGGGGCGGAGGGGGGTTGTTGAGGCGTTCAGCCAACACAGTTTTTAATTGCAAATTTGACCCTGAAGAGACGGCATTCTTCTTCTGGTTTGCCTTTCCAGAAGGTATTTCCGCTACCTTGTTCTTTAAGCTGGCCATCCCCTGTCAGTCGTGTCTTGCTTAGGGCAGCACGATAGCACAAGTGGATAGCACTGTGGCTTCACAGTGCCAGGGTCCCAGGTTTGATTCCCCGCTGGGTCACTGTGCAGAGTCTGCACGCTCTCCCTGTGTCTGCGTGGGTTTCCTCCGGGTGCTCTGGTTTCCTCCCACAGTCTAAACACATGCGGTTAGGTGGACTAACTATGATAAATTGCCCTTAGTAACCAAAAAGGTTAGGATGGGTTATTGGGTTACGGGGATAGGGTTGACGTGAGTCGGTGCAGACTAGATGGGCCGAATAGTGTCGGTCCGATAGGCTTCAGATGGTTTCACAGGTCGGCGCAACATCGAGGGCCGAAGGGCCCGTACTGCTGTGTAATGTTCTATGTTCTGCACTGAATGTTCTATGGCCATGATAAATTGCCCTTAGAGTCCAAAATTGTCCTTAGTGTTGGGTGGGGTAACTGGGTTATGGGGATAGGGTGGGGGTGTTCACCTTGGGTAGGGTGCTCTTTCCAAGAGCCGGTGCAGACTCGATGGGCTGAATGGCCTCCTTCTGCACTGTAAATTCTATGATAATCTATGATTAATCGAGGACAAAGGTTCGGCACATCGTGGGCCGAAGGGCCTGTTCTGTGCTCTGAGTTCCTGAGGTATGATGGCAGCGCGTTGTTCAGCGCTGTTGCTATTGGTGTTATCCATGAGGGTCCTGATGTTCCAGGTCCCGAAATTCATTTGGGTGGGTTAGGTGGAAGATGCCCACACGTGGAATCTTTTAATGTGGGTTGGTCGTTACACACCAACCACCACACAGTCCCAGCAGAGCGAGGTGTTGGCCCAGTGGCAGGGAGATTGGAGACTGGAGACCAGGCTTGCTGCAGGAGGGGGACTCATCATCCTGTTGCAGACTAACACACATCATCCTCTGCTTATCTGCCTGTCAGTGATGTCACATCCAAAGTGTGATGTCATTTCATTTTCTCTCCCCCTCATGCCTTGCAGACTCACCCCTGCTTGCACTGCTCCTCTCGCTCCACTGCTTCTGCCCTCATCCGCTGCTCTCCCCAATCCCTGCTTGCCCTGATCCTCTCGCTCCACTGCTTGTGCCCTCATCCGCTGCTGCTCCCCACACCCTACTTGCCCTGATCCTCTCGACCGGCTGTTGTTCCCCGCGCTCCACTGCTGCTCCCCTCGCGGATCAATCAGCTGCTTCCTTTTTCCCTGCGTCACCCTCTGAACCCTGACATAATCTCAGGAGCTCTGCCTCTGCTCATTTCAAAGTTTTGCTTTGATCATAGAATTTACAATGCAGAAGGAGGCCATGAGGCCCATCAAGTCTGCACCGGCAGACTTGGAAAGAGTACCCCACTTAAGCCCACGCCTATACCCTATCCCCGCAACCCTACCTTTGATGCTCCATCCTCAGAGTCTGCTCCCTGGACACATACCCTGTGACTTTGCTGCTCTCCTTACGCACTTTTATCCATTATCTCTGCTGCTTTCCTCACGCTCTTTTATCCTGTCTCTGCCGCTCTCCTCACGCTCTTTTGATGGGCAGCATGGTAGCACAAGTGGATAGCACTGTGGCTTCACAGCGCCAGGGTCCCAGGTTCGATTCCCCGCTGGGTCACTGTCTGTGCAGAGTCTGCACGTTCTCCCCGTGTCTGTGTGGGTTTTCTCCGGGTGCTCCAGTTTCCTCCCACAGTCCAAAGACGTGTAGGTTAGGTGGATTGGGCATGATAAATTGCCCTTAGTAAGCAAAAAAAGGTTGGGATGGGTTGTTGGGTTGCAGGGATGGGGTGGAAGTGGGGGTTTAAGTGGGTCGGTGCAGACTTGATTGGCTGAATGGCCTCCTTCTGCACTG
>NC_052162.1:104796052-104886738 GCF_902713615.1 Scyliorhinus canicula | reverse complement strand
CAATGTCCCGGCTGTCTCTCCTCTCGCGCTGTTTTCAATGTCCCGGCTGTCTCTCCTCTCGCGCTCCTTTCAATGTCCTGGCTGTCTCTCCTCCCGCGCTGTTTTCAATGTTTCGGCTGTCTTACCTCTCGCGCTCTTTTCAATGTCCCGGCTGTCTCTCCTCTCGCGCTGTTTTCAATGTCCTGGCTGTCTCTCCTCCCGCGCTGTTTTCAATGTCCCGGCTGTCTTACCTCTCGCGCTCTTTTCAATGTCCCGGCTGTCTCTCCTCTCGCGCTGTTTTCAATGTCCTGGCTGTCTCTCCTCCCGCGCTGTTTTCAATGTCCCGGCTGTCTTACCTCCCGCGCTCTTTTCAATGTCCCGGCTGTCTCTCCTCTCGCGCTGTTTTCAATGTCCTGGCTGTCTCTCCTCTCGCGCTCCTTTCAATGTCCTGGCTGTCTCTCCTCTCGCGCTGTTTTGAATGTCCCGGCTGTCTTGCCTCTCGCGCTCTTTTCAATGTCCCGACTGTCTCTCCTCTCGCGCTGTTTTGAATGTCCCGGCTGTCTTACCTCTCGCGCTCTTTTCAATGTCCCGGCTGTCTCTCCTCTCGCGCTGTTTTCAATGTCCTGGCTGTCTCTCCTCTCGCGCTCTTTTCAATGTCCCGGCTGTCTCTCCTCTCGCGCTGTTTTCAATGTCCTGGCTGTCTCTCCTCCCGCGCTGTTTTCAATGTCCCGGCTGTCTTACCTCTCGCGCTCTTTTCAATGTCCCGTCTGTCTCTCCTCTCGCGCTGTTTTCAATGTCCTGGCTGTCTCTCCTCTCGCGCTCCTTTCAATGTCCTGGCTGTCTCTCCTCTCGCGCTGTTTTCAATGTCCTGGCTGTCTCTCCTCTCGCGCTCCTTTCAATGTCCTGGCTGTCTCTCCTCTCGCGCTGTTTTGAATGTCCCGGCTGTCTTGCCTCTCGCGCTCTTTTCAATGTCCCGACTGTCTCTCCTCTCGCGCTGTTTTCAATGTCCTGGCTGTCTCTCCTCCCGCGCTGTTTTCAATGTCCCGGCTGTCTTACCTCTCGCGCTCTTTTCAATGTCCCGGCTGTCTCTCCTCTCGCGCTGTTTTCAATGTCCTGGCTGTCTCTCCTCCCGCGCTGTTTTGAATGTCCCGGCTGTCTTGCCTCTCGCGCTCTTTTCAATGTCCCGACTGTCTCTCCTCTCGCGCTGTTTTGAATGTCCCAGCTGTCTTACCTCTCGCGCTCTTTTCAATGTCCCGGCTGTCTCTCCTCTCGCGCTGTTTTCAATGTCCTGGCTGTCTCTCCTCCCGCGCTGTTTTCAATGTCCCGGCTGTCTTACCTCTCGCGCTCTTTTCAATGTCCCGGCTGTCTCTCCTCTCGCGCTGTTTTCAATGTCCTGGCTGTCTCTCCTCTCGCGCTCCTTTCAATGTCCTGGCTGTCTCTCCTCTCGCGCTATTTTGAATGTCCTGGCTGTCTTGCCTCTCGCGCTCTTTTCAATGTCCCGACTGTCTCTCCTCCCGCGCTGTTTTCAATGTCCCGGCTGTCTTACCTCTCGCGCTCTTTTCAATGTCCCGGCTGTCTCTCCTCTCGCGCTGTTTTCAATGTCCTGGCTGTCTCTCCTCTCGCGCTGTTTTGAATGTCCCGGCTGTCTTACCTCTCGCGCTCTTTTCAATGTCCTGGCTGTCTCTCCTCCCGCGCTGTTTTCAATGTCCCGGCTGTCTTACCTCTCGCGCTCTTTTCAATGTCCCGGCTGTCTCTCCTCTCGCTCTGTTTTCAATGTCCTGGCTGTCTCTCCTCCCGCGCTGTTTTCAATGTCCCGGCTGTCTTACCTCTCGCGCTCTTTTCAATGTCCCGGCTGTCTCTCCTCTCGCGCTGTTTTCAATGTCCTGGCTGTCTCTCCTCTCGCGCTCCTTTCAATGTCCTGGCTGTCTCTCCTCTCGCGCTGTTTTGAATGTCCCGGCTGTCTTGCCTCTCGCGCTCTTTTCAATGTCCCGACTGTCTCTCCTCTCGCGCTGTTTTGAATGTCCCGGCTGTCTTACCTCTCGCGCTCTTTTCAATGTCCCGGCTGTCTCTCCTCTCGCGCTGTTTTCAATGTCCTGGCTGTCTCTCCTCTCGCGCTCCTTTCAATGTCCTGGCTGTCTCTCCTCTCGCGCTATTTTGAATGTCCCGGCTGTCTTGCCTCTCGCGCTCTTTTCAATGTCCCGACTGTCTCTCCTTTAGCGCTGTTTTCAATGTCCCGGCTGTCTTACCTCTCGCGCTCTTTTCAATGTCCCGGCTGTCTCTCCTCTCGCGCTGTTTTCAATGTCCTGGCTGTCTCTCCTCCCGCGCTGTTTTCAATGTCCCGGCTGTCTTACCTCTCGCGCTCTTTTCAATGTCCCGGCTGTCTCTCCTCTCGCGCTGTTTTCAATGTCCTGGCTGTCTATCCTCTCGCGCTCCTTTCAATGTCCTGGCTGTCTCTCCTCTCGCGCTGTTTTGAATGTCCCGGCTGTCTTGCCTCTCGCGCTCTTTTCAATGTCCCGACTGTCTCTCCTCTCGCGCTGTTTTGAATGTCCCGGCTGTCTTACCTCTCGCGCTCTTTTCAATGTCCTGGCTGTCTCTCCTCTCGCGCTCCTTTCAATGTCCTGGCTGTCTCTCCTCTCGCGCTGTTTTGAATGTCCCGGCTGTCTTGCCTCTCGCGCTCTTTTCAATGTCCCGACTGTCTCTCCTCTCGCGCTGTTTTGAATGTCCCGGCTGTCTTACCTCTCGCGCTCTTTTCAATGTCCCGGCTGTCTCTCCTCTCGCGCTGTTTTCAATGTCCTGGCTGTCTCTCCTCTCGCGCTCCTTTCAATGTCCTGGCTGTCTCTCCTCTCGCGCTATTTTGAATGTCCCGGCTGTCTTGCCTCTCGCGCTCTTTTCAATGTCCCGACTGTCTCTCCTCCCGCGCTGTTTTCAATGTCCCGGCTGTCTTACCTCTCGCGCTCTTTTCAATGTCCCGGCTGTCTCTCCTCTCGCGCTGTTTTCAATGTCCTGGCTGTCTCTCCTCCCGCGCTGTTTTCAATGTCCCGGCTGTCTTACCTCTCGCGCTCTTTTCAATGTCCCGGCTGTCTCTCCTCTCGCGCTGTTTTCAATGTCCTGGCTGTCTCTCCTCTCGCGCTCCTTTCAATGTCCTGGCTGTCTCTCCTCTCGCGCTGTTTTGAATGTCCCGGCTGTCTTGCCTCTCGCGCTCTTTTCAATGTCCCGACTGTCTCTCCTCTCGCGCTGTTTTGAATGTCCCGGCTGTCTTACCTCTCGCGCTCTTTTCAATGTCCTGGCTGTCTCTCCTCCCGCGCTGTTTTCAATGTCCCGGCTGTCTTACCTCTCGCGCTCTTTTCAATGTCCCGGCTGTCTCTCCTCTCGCGCTGTTTTCAATGTCCTGGCTGTCTCTCCTCTCGCGCTCCTTTCAATGTCCTGGCTGTCTCTCCTCTCGCGCTATTTTGAATGTCCCGGCTGTCTTCCGGAATAACAATGCAAGGCTGTTTCGCTGGAGTTTACTGTTACAGCCATTTCATTTTAAAATAGTACATGTGACAGGACGAAAAAACGTGATAGGTGATGCTTTGTCACGAATGTGATGAATGGAAGCAATTTCAGTTGGAGGAAGGAGAAGGAAAAAATGGACTATATTATTGTACCTGTTTGGGTGTGTTGTTTTTTTAAAACTTAAAAGTATATTTACTGTGTGCATTTCTTAAAGGATGGTGAAAAGGTGAAAAATGAAACCATCTTGAAGTTGATAGTTAATTTTTTTTCTTGGGGGGAGGTGTCACGTGAGAGTACCCTTTAAGAAATGTACCTTTAAAGAAATGGAGCTGCTCATGTTACTGGAGTGATGTCAGAGTATGGGTGGAGCTGAGCTCCACTTCTGTTTTTTCTTTGCAGTTTGAGAACTTGGGTGTGTCTGTGTTCTTTCAGTGAGCTGCACTGCTTTTGATCTATGACATCCAAAGACTATCTGTGGATCATTTGGGTAAATGCAGAATTGTAAAAGAGGTCTCAGTATTGAATATAAATCTAATGTGCTCCTGTTTGAAGGTTTGTTAAGTCTTTTGGATGGTAAAAGGTCAGCATGCAGCCTATTTAGTGTTGTATTCTTTGCGGGGGTGAAGTTGAATTAATGGTTGCTAAGATATTCACTGTTTGTTTCAAAAAGATTAACTTGATTTCATAGAATGAACATTGTTTTGTTTTAGAAACCACTGGTCCATTTTCTGCTGTACCATACCTGTAGAGTAGGCCGTGTGCTCCCCATACCACAATCTATTAAAAGTTGTGGGTCAGGTGAACTCCATGATACACTTTGGGGTTCTCTAAACCCTGGTCCAAAACATAAGTAGCTGGTTGATGTATCTGAATTGGACAGATACAACACTTTGATTCCCCAGACGGTCCTTTGATAAGAAGCGATACATTGCTCCAAATTCGAACCTTCAACTCAGTATCCTCCAACATGCCATCTGAGCCTGAATTAACAGGGCAGAAGCTCACGTAACGGCCAGTCCAAAGTGAAGGATTAATACAGATTCGACGAGATAATTGGGCCATATACCAAGGGCTGGATTGAAATAAAAGAAATGAAAATCACTTATTGTAACGAGTAGGCTTCAATGAAGTAACTGTGAAAATCCCCTAGTCGCCACATTCCAGCGCCTGTTCGGGGAGGCTGGTACGGTAATTAAACCGTGCTGCTGGCCTGCCTTGGTCTGCTTTAAAAGCCAATGATTTAGCCCAGTGTGCTAAACCAGCCCTCTGTTTCAGGGACTATGCCCTCATGCCGACGCAAAAACTGTGCCCTTTCACACCAGAAAAAACCCAATCTCTTTTGCCTGCCACTCAACCAATTTCCTAACCATGTCAATAAATTTCCTTCAACTCCATGGGCTTCCACTTTAGTTACCAGCCCATTGTGTGGTACTTTATCAAATGCTTTCTGGAAGTCTATATAAATGACATCCAGACATCCCATGTCCACTACCTAGTCATCTCTTCAAAAAATTAAGTAAGATTAGTCAGACATGAACTTCCCTTCGTGAATCCCTGATCGACCAATATTTTTCCAAGATGTTCAGTGACCCCAAGCCTGCAATTTCCTCACCACAGATGTTGGGCTAACTGGTCTGCAATTCCCTGGTTTCCCCTTGTCCCCTTCTTAAAAAGTGGAATGACATATGTAATATTCCAATCCAGAGGGACTAATAGGCTGCACGGTAACACAGTGGTTAGTACTGTTGCTTCACAGCGCTAGGGTCCCAGATTCAATTCCAAGCTTGGGTCACTGTCTGTGCAGCATCTGCACATTTTCCATGCGTGGGTTTCCTCCGGGGGCTCCGGTTTCCTCCCACAAGTCCCAAAAGACATGCTGCTAGATGAATTGGACATTCTGAATTCTCCCTCACTGCCCGAACAGGCACCGGATAGTGGCGACCAGGGCTTTTCACAGTAACTTAATTACAGTGTTAATGTAAGCCTACTTGTGACAATAATAAAGATTATTATGATTATACTCCTGAATATAGAGAACTCTGGAAGATTATAGTTAGGGCATCTGCAATGTGCTCCCCTTCTTCGTTTAATATCTTTGGATGGAAATCGTCAGGTCCTGGGGATTTGTCATGCTTTAGTTCCACTAATTTCCTAGTTAGTGATGCTATATTTACGTTAATTGTATAAGACCCTGTCCTCCATCGATTATTATTTTTTTGGGGTCTTCCAGCACGTTATCCCCCTTTTCTACTTTAAATACTGAGGCAAAGTAATTGTTCAACATGTCTGCCAGTTCCCCACTTTCGCTGATAATATCACCATTTTCAGTTTTTAGCGGACCTACATTCCTCTTCACCACCCGCTTTCCCTTTATATAACTAGAACATTTCTTCTTATTGATAATTGATGTCCCTTGCAAGTTTCCTTTCACAATCCCTTTTCGGAGCTCTTATCAACTGCTTTGTGACCCTTTGCTGGTCCTTATATCTGTCCCATTTGTCCGGGTCTGTGTTATGTCTTTCATTTTTGTAAACCTTTTAGTTTTATGCTGTCCCTAATCTCTTTAGTTGTTCATAGCTGTTTATTTGTAAAGCAGAGCCTTTTCCTCTCAGGCTTATGTACTTGTTCTGTATCTTGTTAAATGTTTCTTTAAAGATTCTGCATTGATTGTTACCATAGGGAGATGTTAGGAAATTGGATCCGAAATGGGTTTGATGATGTCGTGGGTAAAACTGCTAGGTTTGAATCAGAGGTCTGCACCCACGCCTAGCCTGAGTTGCAGCGTCCCATTCAGACTTAAACTCATTAACGGGAATAAACAGGATACTCCTGTTCAGCTGGGCGATTCACTCAAAAGCCACTGACCTCTAGGACACTCTGATCTTCCCGGCCACTACAGAGTCTGATGGCCTCTTTTGTCCTTAAATTGGAGGTTAAGGGCATATTGATAGCCTGGCCTGTTATTTTGTGTAAATGGGAGTGGGCAATCAAAAGTCCAGTTAGCAATGATAAGTTCAAGTCTAGACACCACAGTACAGAACCATTGTTTGAGGGGCTGGGTGGAATACAGAGAGAGAAAAAGAATCCTGCTTGACCAGATGGGGCCAGGTGGACTTGAAAAGCCACTGGAAGAGGTCATGAAAATCTACCACAGAGTCAGGCTTTCAGAAAGGGGACTGAAGGAGCTGCACCAACAGCAAGAATATGTTCTGTAAATACAAGTATCATTTTTGCCAGTCTGTTTAAGTGGAGTGGAGAGCTGTATGTTCATGTTACGTGCTGTTTAGTGGAAATTGCTTGTTAGCATTAATAGATACATATAAGCTGTTCTTGTTAGGTTAGAAGTTTAAATGTTTAAATACTGTTTTCTTTTGTTTTAATAAAGTTTTGTTTTTGAAAATAACCAAGTCATATTTCTGATGCAATCATGCCTTAAGTGAATCGACTTTCCCACATTGTCTTAAAAATTAAAAAATGTAGAAGTTCTGGTCCAGTATCTTAGCCACTGTTGGGATCTGACCAGGCATCCAGAACACGATCTTCAGTCGTTTGACCCATTGACTGATCTTCCCAGAATACAGTGGACAGTCTCTGCCTCATCCCATTAAAATCAACCTTACCCGAGTCTAAATTTCCAGTGTCTAAAACGGGCTTTTAACTTTCAAACGTTACACCGAATTCAATTGTGTTGTGATCACTATTTGATACATATTCGCACACAGCGAGCCTAATAGTTACATTTGGTTCATTTCTCATAACTGCTGCTGCAGACTCGATGGGCTGAATGGCCTCTTTCTACCATGTAAATTCTATGATGGTGATCTGCCATGATTATAATGAATGGTGGAGCAGGCCCAAAGGGATGAAGCCCTACTCCTGGTCCAATTTTCTATGTTTCTATGTCACTGCATTTGAGGCTTTGCGAGCTCCAGCTCGTTGAGTGTGGTATGTCTGTTACAAAAAACTGAGGATTCATCTTGTTTTATTCGGTTAGCCAATAATTGGTACATCTGTCCTAAGTACTGGCACTGAAATTCATGCAAGCGGTTACTCAAATGTCTGGTAAACACAAGTTCTATTTGCCTGATGGTAGCATTCTATACGTGCCAATTACCAGTCATGGTAGCAACGGACAGTGGCCTTTTCAACTTGTGGTTCGAATGTTGGGATACTTGACCTTTAAGTGCTATTTGAGAGAGATCTGGATCTTTCCAGGTCCAAGCATGGCTGTTCTGGCCACTTTGCTAGTTTGCAAAATGCACAGGGAACAATGCATTTTGTGGACTTATATTTCATATATCTGCACTTGAAGTAACTCCATCCATTTAAATGTACATTATTGATAGTTCTAACTGGTTAACTGTGGTTGAACATTTTTACAAGTCACAATTGAACTTATTTCAATAATCTTGATTAGAGAAATGAAAGCTTTATATTGGTTCAAGCGCATCAGTAAACTACAAGTACCGATTTACTCAATGGGCTTTGACATAGAACATAGAACATAGAACAGTACAGCACAGAACAGGCCCTTCGGCCCTCGATGTTGTGCCGAGCAATGATCACCCTACCCAAACCCACATATCCACCCTATACCCGTAACCCAACAACCCCCCCCCCCCCTTAACCTTACTATTAGGACACTACGGGCAATTTAGCATGGCCAATCCACCTAACCCACACATCTTTGGACTGTGGGGGGAAACCAGAGCACCCGGAGGAAACCCACGCACACACGGGGAGGACGTGCAGACTCCACACAGACAGTGACCCAGCCGGGAATCGAACCTGGGACCCTGGAGCTGTGAAGCATTTATGCTAACCACCATGCTACCGAGCTGCGCTTGAACCAATATAAATTCATTAATTTATTCACCTCTTTGCATTTCACTCCATGTTATCCTTAATCCTTGTTTTTAAGATTTCAGCCTCCTGTAGAAGGAAATCACATGAATCACTGAGGTACTTTTGTAGCCATGCTGGCCACGCAAAATGGACACTGAGCCAAACTAAAATGGAAGGCTGCTGAGAAACAGACAGTTCAGCCAGAACAGCAGTCTGCAAAGAGCAGTTTGCATTCTGCAGCAGCAGAAACCAGTTTGGGCTCAGGTGAAGAGACCTTAGCTAGGTGCAAATGGCAAAACGCTTTGCATGCTAATGAGGCCATCAGACTTGAACACCCACACAATAGATACATTTGGTTCTGAATGGACACATTCCAATCAAGACCCAGACATCGAGGCACCAGAAACCTCCGAACAAAAGGACATAAGAAACGCCCCCTCCATCACGGAGACCCCCTCGCATTGGGGAATTAATCCAGTATCGATAAGAAATTGATCCAATAGGTAGAGCCCGCCCGAGAAGAGGGAAGGACAACGGAACCCCTATAAAAGATAGGGACCTCGTGTTGTCCGGTCTGTTAAACCTGTGCTCCGGCCCCGACTGACACCTGGTATCCTGACTCCAGCCGTTGAGCACCAGCCGCCGAAACCGTAAGTTCAACGCTCGCTACGCGATCCAAGCCCGCTAGACTCCCAAGTGCCAGAACGCTTGCTGAAGGCTGCAGACAAAACCAGGACGAAGGCCTCGTTCTCTGACCTTGCCTGTTCCTGTTAGATAAGTATTCTGTTTGCTTATGTTTAGTTGTAGCTTAGTCTCTTAGTGTGTGCATGAGTATTTATTATTAACTGTATAATAAATATTGATCGTTTGAACTTGACTAATCGGTGTATCGTCTTTATTACTTTGAATTTGACCTTGGAATACTTGTGACGTTGCCTATACGGCAGCTGGCGACTCCAGAGCTTAAATAATTACATAGAACAGAGCCTAGCAGTGTTAAGCACACGTCGAACTCGGAGGCGTGTTAATACACTCCAATAAACGCGTTTTACGCCCATAGTAAAACGTGCAACATTTAGTGGCGACTCCGCCGGGACCCTGTTGTAAGTGGAAACACCACAGTGTCCAGGACCCTGAAATTTGAATTAGAACTCCAAATTGCAGAGAAAGAAAGAGATCACAAGTATTCAAGGTGTTCAAAATAATAAGCGAAATTCGGAAGTGTGTTTTAGTGCATGCGTACTAACAGGGCTGTAAGGTAAAACTGAAAGCTTTTTGTTGCGACAAACTTTCGGTAGTTTTGTAATCGGAAAATAGCGTAAGCCGTACCCTTTTTCGAAACACCACCCCAGCAACCCCCTGTTCCAAATTATAAAAAGAGAGTCAGAGGAAATGGCCATGCAGGCAATGGAACGTCTGATGGACCCAGAAAGGTTTGTGGTCGCAGCGACCAGCAGCAGTAGCAGAGTAGGCCAGTGTCCCACGTGGGAGCTGAAACTCCGCAAATATTTACAAGGAAAGGGATGGCCCCTTTGGAAAGAGTTTTGTGCAAATGAGGAGACAGGTCCCGGAAGTATAGGTCATACTTGGTGGGAGAACCTCTCTCAGATACACAAAAAGAGTTTAAGTAAAGCACGCAAGCCGATGGCGATTGTGTCCTGCTTGGCACAGTTGCGAGGCGCAGAGGAGGTCATCAGGACGCTCCGGGCAGATTTAGAGGAAAGGAACCGAATGAGTAAGGTCGATGTCAGGGACGTCGAGAAAGAAAACCTGGATCTTAAAGGGAAGTTGGCAGAGAAGGGTAGAGAGGTGGATGATGCCAAGAGGGCTCACCAGTCTTGTCTAGCTCATCTGAACAGTTCCCAGACCCAGTATGAGAAAGCCTATCAGGACGTGCAACGTGCCGTTCTGATAAGACAGGAATCGGAAAAGCAGGTGGAGGCATTGCAGAGGCAATGTTCCGATCTCAAAGCAGCTTTGAGAGCACTCCATGCTGCAACAACCGAACAAAGACAAAGCACAGTTGACCACGCGAAATGCAGAAAACAGATTGCGGAACTGCAATCTCTGCTTTCGGTGCAGAATGGCTTCCAAAGCACCTTTGGAGCTCAGTTAGATGGGGAAAATGCCCCAGATTGGCAGGAATTAAGCGAGACAGCGCAGCGTTATGTTCAGGGAACATGTGCGCCCGCAGCTCAGCAGAAACGACAGGCACCCCAACCCCCCACAGCTCAGATCATAACCGCACCCATGAATCCCGTAACCACACAGAGGAAAGCCGAATCAGAAGGCGCCCCAGACATAACTTACACCACCCCTTTAACAGTAACCCAGCTAAGGGACGCTTGTGAAAAGATCACTCCGTTCCTCCCCACCGCAGACCCCCACCAGTTCTTTGCGAAAGTAAAACAGCAGGCTACCATGTACGGCCTGGATGAGAGAGAGCAGGTTAAGCTCACCGTGCTGAGCTTAGACCAGAGTGTAGTGGCCGCCCTCCCCGACCCACAAAACGTGGCAGGAGGCAGCCTAGAGGAGATGCACACTGCTATTTTAGATGCCATCGGGTACAATAGAGGTGACCCCGTAGAAGGCTTGAATAAGTGCAGGCAGAAGAGATCTGAACACCCCACAGCATTCGCAGGAAGGCTGTGGATTCACTTCAGCGCAGTTTTCGGACAGCTAGATAGAGCGCATTTAACCCGCGAAAACATGGTTAAGTGGACGCGCACAATTATCTCACACGCAACAGAAGCAGGACAGAGCGCTTGCAATAATTACGACCCCTCAGAAGAGGCCCATAACGAGAAATGGGTCCTCAAAAGATTGTCCCGCGCTTGGGAGCAATCGCTTCAGGCAAAAGCAAAGGTTAGATCCCCAGAAGAGGCTCAGGCTGCTGCAGATATCCAAGCAGTCAGAGAGCACCAGAAGCCCGCATGGGTAAATGAAGGCAAGAGCAGCCCTCAACAGAAAGGACAGGAATGCTATAACTGTGGACAGTTAGGGCATTGGGCAAAAGAGTGTAATGCACCCCAGCGATCTCAGAGAGGCCAGCAGACAGGCACTCTGAACCGCAACAAGGCAAAACCCATCCACAATGTAGCAGTACAGTCAGGACCCACCAATGTGGACGAGACGAACTGACGGTGTTCGGGCTCCCCCACTTGGGTCTGTGACACACTATGGGACTCATCAGGGAGGCCCGTAGTCACGGCAAAAGTCAAAGGGAAGCCCATAGAGTTATTGTGGGACACAGGAGGATCCCGCACCACCATTAACTCCACAACCACGGCACACGCAGACACGTGGCCGACCACCTCCACCATCACACTTAGCGGGTTCACCGGACACTCGCAGCAGAGACATATCACAGCACCCGTAGCGATCCAGCTAGGGAACATTAGCACAAGGCACCCCGTAGTTTTAGTAAATCTTCCCCGGACAGCAGAGCACATCCTGGGGATAGATTTTATGAACGCTCATAGCTTGTCGTTCGACCCAGTGAACCAGTGTGTCTGGCGAATGGCGAGATCAGACAGAGCCCCAGCCACCCTCACAGTAGGAGACTACGCTAATCGGATTAGCGCAGTGGGAGAGTACTCATTCGACCTGACTACACTCCACACCGACAGACAAATTAAGGCCCTACTAAACAAACACAGGACAGCATTTGCAAGTCACCGTCATGACTGTGGCAGAATGACTGGACAAGTTCATGTTACCGGACAGGACCCCCGACCGCAAAAGCAGTATAGATTTCCCCTCGAGGCAGAGGTGGAAATAGAAAAGGTTATAGGCAGCTTGTTGGACCAAGGTGTACTGAGAACGGTAGCCTCCACCAACAATGCCCCTATTTGGCCAGTGAGGAAGCCCGATGGATCATGGCGTCTGACCATCGATTATCGGGAACTCAACAAAGTAACCCCCGCAGTAGCCCCAACGGTAGCTACTAGTCCCGAGACCATGCTCAAGCAGGGTCTCAACGCCAAGTACTTCACGGTATTGGACATCAGTAATGGATTCTGGTCAATACCATTGGCAAAAGCGTGCCAATACAAATTCGCATTCACTTTCAAAACTCAGCAGTACACGTGGACATGCCTCCCACAAGGATTCCACAATTCCCCCTCCATTTTCCACCGACAGCGGGCAAGTGGATTAGAGAAATTTTCCCGACCCGATTGTCTGGTACAGTATGTAGACGACCTACTACTGCAGACGGACACAAAGGCAGAGCACATTTCGCTTCTGGCCGAACTCCTAGAACTCTTAACTGAAATTGGCTGTAAAGTTAACCCGAAAAAGGCCCAAATATTGGAAAGTAAAGTGATGTATTTGGGATCAGTCATCACGCACGGCAAACGCGAGATCGAATTCAAAAGAATTGATTCGATTGTCAAATTGCCCCTTCCCCAGAATGTATCAGCCCTCCGGTCGTTTTTAGGACTGGTTGGCTACTGTCGGAACCACATCGACGGATTCGCGACAAAAGCCGCCCCACTTTCAGACCTCCTTAAGAAAGGAGCCCCCTGGGAATGGCTTCCGCAGCATACAGGCGCTGTGGAAGAGTTGAAACGAGCCCTTAGTGCAGCACCCGCGCTGCTAGTCCCCGACCAACTTTCACCGTACGCAATAGAGGTAGCGAGCACCGATCTGACCCTCTCGGCCGTGTTGCTTCAAGAACGGCACGAGCAGCTAAGACCAGTGGCTTATGCCTCCCGACTGTTAGACCCAGTAGAACAAGGATTTTCAGCCTGTGAGAGGCACCTCCTTGCTGTCTTCTGGGCAGTGCAGTATTTCTCATACATCACCGGACTCAACCCCATCACCATTCTAACCGAACACACACCCACACAGCTACTACTAGACGGTCGACTGAAGGACGGTTCAGTTAGCCAGATTAGGGCAGCTAGGTGGACCCTACTTTTACAAGGACGGGACATTACAGTAAAACGGACACGCACCCACACATACTTAGCAGACAACCTCCAATACCCCGGACAGCCCCATGACTGTGAAATTGTAGCTCCCCTGCATAACACAGGACCCTTTTTAGCCAAAACACCCCCCAGGAAGATAGGGAACCCAAAACAAAGCCCCCAGCCCACAGACACGTGTGGACCCTTGAGGATTTATGTAGACGGTTCCTCCACAGTTTTAAATGGTGAGCGTATCACAGGATGCGGCATCTATGTAGAGGACGCGCAGGGGCGCGCTCTCGAAGAAATCGCTCTTAAGTTACCAGGTCACTTAGGCGCGCAGGCAGCAGAGCTAGCAGCCATAGCGTACATAGTGGACCACCCCGATTCTTTCCCCAGCCCAGCAGACATATATTCAGACAGCTTATATGTCTGTAACAGTTTAACCGATTTTCTGCCCCTGTGGAGGACACGAGGTTTTGTCTCCGCAGACGGAAAACCCCTTCCATCAGCCCCTCTACTCCAGCATATTTTAGCGAAAGCGAAGGACAGGACCTTCGGCATTATAAAAGTTCGCAGCCACCATAGGTCATCACCACCTGGGAATGTAAAAGCCGACGCGTTGGCTAAGGCAGGTTCCAGGAGAGGACACTTATGGACCCCCCCAGCTAGCGCACCAGCTAGCGCCCCTGTGAGCGCAGTCCAAGTCTCACAGACTGATATTAAAGATCTCGTGGCAGCACAAAAACAGGACGGAGACCTCAGGGAGGTTTTCAAGGGAAACTTTGTGCCTGCTTACGAGCACTTTAAACACGCACTGACCACACATGAGGGTGTGATCGTTAAGGACCGACTTTATGTGGTCCCACAGCAGGACAGGAATCAGATGATTGCCTTGTTCCATGACGGACACGGGCATCAGGGAATTGATGCAACAACGAGGCACCTCAGGCAACTCTGTTGGTGGCCTGATCTCAGGAATGATGTAACACACTACATAGAGAATTGCCTGATTTGTGCTCAGAATAACCCGGACAGGTATTCTAAGAAGGCACAACTTCGGCATACTCGCCCAGTTAACGGCCCTTGGACAAACCTCCAGATCGATTTTATAGGTCCATTGCCCCCTTGTAGGAATGGCTACAAATACGTTCTGGTGGTGATAGATACCTTTACCAAGTGGGTAGAGGCATTTCCCTCACGAACAAATACAGCAAAGACAGCTGCAAAGATCCTGACCCACCACATCTTCACGAGATGGGGTTTACCCCGAAGTATCGATTCGGACCAGGGATCTCACTTTACAGGACGGGTCATGAGGAACGTCCTGACAATATTCGGAATCAAACAGAACTTCCACATTGCGTATCATCCACAGTCCAGCGGGATTGTGGAGCGCATGAATCGGACCCTAAAAACTACCCTTAGGAAAATGGTTCAAGAGAACAATTCCACATGGGATTCAGTGCTCCCCTTTGCACTTATGTTCATAAGGAACACTGTCTCCACATCGACAGGATACACACCACACACACTCATGACCGGACGCCCTATGAAAGGTACAGAATTCCTTTTAGGACTGGACATGACAAGCCCCGAAGTGACGGCCCTCACACATGAAAAGGCAGTTAACGATCTAGTTGAGACTGTGAGGTCTGCACAGCTCGCAGCCGCAGTCCAGCTAGGGAAACGCCGACAGCAACGGACTGCCTGTTTCAATAAGACCGTACACACCACAGAATTCCAGGTTGGGCAACAGGTAATGTTATCTGTTTATAACCCCAGCAGTTTTTTGGCTCCAAAATATTCCGGTCCCTACTCAATTTCGGACAAAATTAGCCCCTCCGTTTACAGGATAAAGTATCCTAATGGGAAGACCGCGTGGTTCCATATAAACCAGTTAAAGGCATATGGAACACAGGCCAACCATGCCCACCATGTCCTGCTGGATGCAGCAGAACACTTCACCCCGCCCACCAGAGACACTTTTCCACCATCCCCCTCACAGACCAGTACATCAACGGACTCGCCCACGACTCCGCCCACAGACCACCACAGACCACGCCCCGACACGCCCACAAGCTGCCACAGCAGAGACAGTAGGACAGACACTGACTCTGAAGACAGCGACAGCACACAGCCATACAGCCCACACTGCACCAACTACGACCCCGACTCCAGTGACCCCATGGAAGTCACTTACCTCAAAAACCCCGAACCACCACCCGACCCCGACTACCCCGACAACACACTCGACGCCACACAATGGCACAGGGACAATTCCTACAGACTTGTCCGCAATGACGAGAGTGACCCCCGGTCACACAACTCCAAAATTGCATGCCTGATCCACACAAGGGTGTGGGATCCGGGAGAGCAGGACGACACGGTGTCTGACTCCCGACACGGCAACCCCTTTGTGACCCTGTTCACAGAGGCAGAATCAAAGTGAGGTGTCCAGATGATGTAAGATAGGAATCGTTTGAGGGAAACGATGTCCTTTCTGATGGAACCTGCACGTATGTTTGTCTTCGTTTTATGTTTGTTTGTCTCAGGATTGTACAATGTTTCAGTTGGAGGATGGACATCTTCTTTTCAGCTGAAAAGATTGTGACCACCTCACATGCACGTTAGTTTGTCCGCAGATACTTCTGAGAACTTCGGTTTGATTGGAGATCTTTTCCAAAGTTGTAAGGCCACACGCCAAATAGCTTGTCCGCAGATATTTCTGAGAACTTCAGTTGTATCCTCTGGTGAACCGACACGGTTCACGACTTGTTCCCTGTTTTCAGAACGGAGCATCTTGGCTCCCTTGGTTTTTTTAGGTGCCCCTCTATTCGGCGAAATAGAGGCTGCAAGTCATGGTAAACACATTCGTACCCGTTTTTCCAGGTTACTCAGGCAGTGGACAAACGGCACTGAGGACCCGCCCTGTCTGAGAACCAACCCTTGGTCAGCCAAGCTCGGGTATGGCACAGCACGCCCTACCCGGGGATCCCATCCAACTCGTACCCGTAGCGGCCCATACGCAACTCATTCGGATGTTTCTTTCCAAATTTGTTTTCATTTTAGGTTCGGTAGCCCTTCGGCCGCCATCCCACATGCTATTTACATCCGGAAACATTCGGATGGTAAATCAGCAAAGCCTGCGAGACGGCTCGCAGAAGGAAGGATTGTTAGGTGTATGCTGGTCTTTAAATTCGCTTTTTGAAAAAAAAAAATGAGGGGAGTCACAGGGTGTGACTTAGCCAGTCATTTTAAAGGGTCAATTGGGTTTTGAAAGACAGATGCACTAACAAGTAAAGGTCTTAAACTGTGTATTGACAGATACTGTGCTTGATCCCAAAGGTTTCAAAGGACGAGACAGAGGTCGAAGCCAGGATTGTCAATACCGGAGGAAGAAGGAAGAGAAAGAAGAAGAACAGCAAAATGATGGAAGCCCACTTATTACTGTTTAATGTCATATGTATATGTGTGGAAACAAGACACGTTTCCCCCTCAACCCCTCACTGATTACAACACTCTGTAAATAAAATTCAGCCATGTATTATATTGTTCCATACTCGACTGCCGAGTTGGGAAGTGTGATGTTGTGGTGTGAATGGTTAAGATTTTAGAGTGAT
The DNA here is from genome assembly GCF_902713615.1 of Scyliorhinus canicula. NCBI lineage: Eukaryota > Metazoa > Chordata > Chondrichthyes > Carcharhiniformes > Scyliorhinidae > Scyliorhinus > Scyliorhinus canicula. Next base: position 104,869,880 of record NC_052162.1, on the reverse strand, counting down.
TAAATGTTTAAGTTAAGGTTAAGGTTAATAGTGATAGGTAGAGGTTCCCAATTGTAGTAATGCATGTCCCTTTGACATAGGGCCAAGTAGAAATGTTAGTTAAAAATTTTTTTCTCTTCTTCCCATAGTTTAGAACAGAGTAGAACAGGAACTGGCAAGAGGTCAGAACACAAGGAGGCAAAGTACATAGGTGATCCTTCACAATAGTATGATTGTGAGGATCACAAGGAGGGAATGTAGCCATGCTGGCCACGCAAAATGGACACTGAGCCAAACTAAAATGGAAGGCTGCTGAGAAACAGACAGTTCAGCCAGAACAGCAGTCTGCAAAGAGCAGTTTGCATTCTGCAGCAGCAGAAACCAGTTTGGGCTCAGGTGAAGAGACCTTAGCTAGGTGCAAATGGCAAAACGCTTTGCATGCTAATGAGGCCATCAGACTTGAACACCCACACAATAGATACATTTGGTTCTGAATGGACACATTCCAATCAAGACCCAGACATCGAGGCACCAGAAACCTCCGAACAAAAGGACATAAGAAACGCCCCCTCCATCACGGAGACCCCCTCGCATTGGGGAATTAATCCAGTATCGATAAGAAATTGATCCAATAGGTAGAGCCCGCCCGAGAAGAGGGAAGGACAACGGAACCCCTATAAAAGATAGGGACCTCGTGTTGTCCGGTCTGTTAAACCTGTGCTCCGGCCCCGACTGACACCTGGTATCCTGACTCCAGCCGTTGAGCACCAGCCGCCGAAACCGTAAGTTCAACGCTCGCTACGCGATCCAAGCCCGCTAGACTCCCAAGTGCCAGAACGCTTGCTGAAGGCTGCAGACAAAACCAGGACGAAGGCCTCGTTCTCTGACCTTGCCTGTTCCTGTTAGATAAGTATTCTGTTTGCTTATGTTTAGTTGTAGCTTAGTCTCTTAGTGTGTGCATGAGTATTTATTATTAACTGTATAATAAATATTGATCGTTTGAACTTGACTAATCGGTGTATCGTCTTTATTACTTTGAATTTGACCTTGGAATACTTGTGACGTTGCCTATACGGCAGCTGGCGACTCCAGAGCTTAAATAATTACATAGAACAGAGCCTAGCAGTGTTAAGCACACGTCGAACTCGGAGGCGTGTTAATACACTCCAATAAACGCGTTTTACGCCCATAGTAAAACGTGCAACATTTAACAATTTTCCAAGATTAATATTCGCATATTATTATGAAAATTCTTTTAGACTGAAGCACAATCAAGCTGAATTTGATCCTTGGTATTATTCCTCACTCAAATTTAAATTAAATGATTCTGAATGGGTTGATGTAACCAAGAATATGTAAGGTAAAGTAGCCATTGTCCCAAATGACTATCGGCCCTTTTGAGAGGGACAGCCGACTGGTGGTGTTTTAACCTGAGGACAAGCAAACCTCATGCAAGGTAAAGGGCAAGGTTGAGTAAGCAGGCCTTCATGAATGATCTCAGGGCCAGGTGGTATGGGAATGGAACCCGCGCTGCTGACCTTCCTCTGCATCACGAAACGGCTGCCCAGCAAACTGAGCTAAACCTGCCTCCAAAGTGAGGTAAGGTAAAGTCACCATAATCCCAGATGACCATCGCCTGCTTTCCCCTATGAGGGGGTAGAGCTGACTGGTAGTAATCCAACCTGAGGATCATCACACCTCAGGCAAGGGGTAAGGTTGAAAAGGCGCGGTTCATGAATAACCATGAATAAAATAATAACTTGAGGTTATTCATTCCCCACAAAGAGGAAAACAGCCTATGGTCATCTGGGACTATGGCGACTTTACTTATCCAAGAATAATAATACTAATCTTTATTAGTGTTATAATAATAGTCTTTTATTGTCACAAGTAGGCTTACCTTAATGAAGTTACTGTGAATAGCTCCCAGTCGCCACATTCCAGCGCCTGGTCGGGTACATAGAGAGAGAATTCAGAATGTCCAAATTACCTAATAGCACAGTTGATGGAACATAAACTGGACATGTATCGAATTATTCACACTGGTAGGAAGTTGTTCACATGCTGCAGATACGAGGAAGAATCTTACAAGCTCGCTCACCTGCTTATTGTTAAATAAAACCAAATTACTGTGGATGCTTGAATTTTAAACTGTTCTTTGTTCTGAATCTGCTTATTGTTAAACATGTTCAGAACGTAGTAAAACACTAAACATGATAGATGCGTGGAAAATGAATCGCCAATTCTAATTACTGATACGTGAATTACTTTATTTGCGATATCAGTGACTCGGTCCTGCTGTCTATAAAGATTTCAGTCACAACCACCACTCTTCAAATTCGGAACAGCAGTTGAATAAATCGAAGGACAACAGGTTAATTTCAGACGAGACATTCGAAGATCGAATGAGGGACAACAAATATTTAGCTTAACTTCCTTGGATCTATTATTGGAAACAGAATATTGACTGGTTAAAGTCGAAACCTCAATGTCCCCCCTGCTTAAGGGTTTAATCTTGAAGTTCGAGTGCACCATGAAACGGGATTCAAGGGGCGCGATTCTCCGGACTCACAAAAAATCGGGAAATCGGCGGGAAAAACGGGCGCGTTTGACGACGGTCGGGAAGGGTCCATTTCTCGACGTATTCACTTCCGGGAAATGGGCTAGTAACGCGGCCGCGTCAATTATGTGCGCCATTATGACAGAACGCGGCGATGACACGAACACGCCCACGTGACGCCGCCCGATGCCGTAAAAAGGCGCGGGCAAGCACAGAATCTGTCGGCCATGATGTCGGAGCCCAGGAGAGCTGCCCCTCGGTTTGTTGAGGCTGATGTGGAGGCGCTGCTCGATGCCGTCGAGCAGAGGAGGGGCATCATCTGCCCGCGTAGAGGGCATCGCCAACCTTCCGGCGTGGTACGCCAGGCCTGGCGTGAGGTGGCTGCTGCCGTTAGTGCTGTGGGGCAAACCCCTCGCTCTGCAGAGCAATGCAGGAAAAAGCTGCACGACCTCACCAGGGCAGCCAGGGTAAGTGCCAAGAGGGTGCCCCCTGGTCACAACCATCCCTCCCCCCTTAACTTAATCACCCACCTGCCCCCCTGGCACGCGGGGGTGGAGGGGGATTGGGGCAGAGTTATTTGAGGGTGGTTCACAAAGTTGTCACAGACCCAGCGCTCTGGCCTCCGTGGAGAGATGCAATGGTCTTATGACAACTTCACCCCCAAACTGTGCCAGTATCTGAACGGACTGCTGATACCTGCCGTATTGTAATGATCTACCTATGTCCCCTCCCCCAACAGGCCAAGTCTGCTCACAACACCCGTGAGCGGCACAAGACTGGAGGGGGTTCGCCCAACCTGCACCCCCTGACCACATTTGAGCTGAGGGCACTGGACCTTGTTGAGGGGTCTGGCACCCGGGAAGTCGCGCTATGCGAGATTGGTGGATCTGCAGCAAGTGAGACAACCCTCCTTGACAAACACCCACCCCTCCCCCATCCTCTGTCCCTTCACACACCCTGCCCACTGGGACACCTCCCCCATCCTCTGTCCCTTTACACACCCTGCCCACTTGGACACATCCCCCATCCTCTGTCCCTTCACACACCCTGCCCACTTGGACACCTCCCCCATCCTCTGTCCCTTTACACACCCCGCCCACTGGGATACCTCCCCCATCTTCTGTCCCTTCATACACCCTGCCCACTGGGACCGTCCAGCGGCCGGCCGAGCGAATCGAAATAACCCGTTTCATTCTCTTCCCTAGGACGTGATGCCGAATGACCAGGGCCGCCTGGCTGCAGACAGACACAGGCATCTGCCCCCACCTCACCTGGGGCCGAACGACAGAGTGTGCTTAATCAGCGGGGAGTCCCATCCTCCCCAACCCAATCTGCGGAGCAGGACGCCCAGAGGGTGGCGATACCAGAAGCCACAGAAATGGCCAGCGAACACCCTGCGGACTCTCAGCGGCCCCATACCATAGAGGAGGCGTTAAATACAGGCGACCTCGGGCTTGCGGCACTGCTATCTCCCACACCATCCATCATCCCAGAGACACTCACCCCGGCGGGCCTATTTAGTGAAGAGTCTCCTGGGTCACAGTCTGGTTCGCACATCACAGCTGAGCAGGTACAGCAGGTGGAGGTCGGAGCAACCGAGGGCCCGGACTGGCGGAGGCCAGTCCAGGCCCAGCATGCAGCTGGCTCCCAGACGTTTTCTGAGTTCCTGGAGTTTCTCAACCCACCCGCACAGCTGATGCCTCAAGAAACACAGGGTAACAATGACGGGATGAGGGCTGTTTTCCAGACTCTGCAGACGCTGTTAGAGGAGTCGAACCGCGTCCACGAGCTGGGAGTGGTGCCGCTCATGGCAGAGACCCAGGCTGACACCGCACGGGTGGCATCCGCGGTGGAGGCAATGGGTCAGGTTATGCAAGGCATTGGGGTTAATGTGCACGCGTCATCCTCGACCCTGGACAGGGTTGCCCTCTCACAGGCAGCAATGCGCCAGAGCCAAAACGACATTGCCGGCGCCCTGCGGGCCTTGGCCCAGTCTCACCAGGTCATGGGCCAGTCGCAGCAGTCAGTCGCCGAGAGCATCAACCGCCTGACACACGTGCTGGATGGCGTCGTGCACTCACAGGTTGAGGTCGCACAGTCCCTGGTGGGAATGTCTAACTCCCTGGACTCCGTGTCTGCAAACCTTCAGATCCTGGTCGATACCGTCGCAGGCCTCCAGGACTGCCAGCGCCAGGTGTCGGTGGCACGACAGGGCACCTCCCCGCTCGCACCTCTGTCCCAAAGTGAGGCCCGGGGGCCACCGGGCTCCCCGAGGGAGAAGGAGGTTTCGGGGCCCGTCCCATTAACTCCCGGAATTCTCGGCCTCCCCCGTCCCATCCCTGGTGCATCGGGTGGGCAGCAGGCAGAGCAGGGTGGCACAACGTCACCTGAGACGCCCGCAGAGCAGCCTGGCCCATCAAGGCCGGGTCGCCCCAGGAAACGCTTGCCGAAGGAGAAACAAGTTGAAGGGGGCGATTCGCAGCAGTCCTCCTCCACTCCTGCTGTATCATCTGGGGACTCACGTAGACGTAGTGTTAGGGCCCGTAAGGCAACAAAGTGAGACACAGAGTAAGTTGGCACGGGTGAAGGGCACAGTTTAGTTGTAGGGGCTAGGGCACCTGTAAATGTTTGTTCACATTAAACGTACTGTTCCACCTTACTTGTAATACCGTGTGATTGTTCCACAGCCACAGGAATCGTGATGGTGACCGAGCGTCGCTGGGGTTGACGAACGGTGAAACTTCGGTGCCGGGTGTGCAGTCCCTGCCCCTCCCCCCACCCCCTCCCACAGCTAGCCCACGCGGGCACGTGATGGAGTGTCCATGATGAACTCAGCGGCCACCAAGGTGGATGGTTCAGCTATTGCCGTGGGTCAGACTCTCTCTAATGATTCTGAGCTCACATCTCTTCGCAGAGCGGGCTGTCATCATTCCACATGGCACTGATCACACCCGCTGACACAGCCATCAATGTTGTGCCATACCGTCTGGACCCAGTGGTAAGGGTGATGTCGAAGTGGAGCACTGTACACTGAGAGGGAGCGGGGGGGGGGGGGGGGCTGTGGTGGTGGCAGTTATGTGTTGACCCTCTGCACGACTAGCAATGCAGATGGTGGTTTGCTGTTCAGCGGGGACGTCACATGCGACGCGTGAACCGTGCTGCCACCAAGGCGTCGCGTGCCCGCCGTCTTCGCTGGGTCTGTTATGCCGCCTCCTGGGCATCACCAGCACCTGGGTCATGTCTGCGTGCTGCGCCCGCCTCTCTGCCAGCCTCCTCCTCCTCCTCCTCCTCCTCTGTGCTGGCACCACTGCCACTGGTTTCTCCCTCCGCCTCCTGCAGCAGGTCATCTCCCCTCTGCATCGCGATGTTGTGCAGCGCACAGCAGACCACAACAATGCGAGCGACCCTGTCGGGCTGGTACTGCAGGGCCCCTCCGGAGCGGTCCAGGCACCTGAATCTCATCTTCAGGAGGCCAAGGCAGCGCTCCACCACACCCCTGGTTGCTGCATGGGCATCGTTGTATCGTGTTTCCGCATTGGTCTGAGGCCTCCGTTTAGGCGTCATCAGCCAAGACTTCAGCGGTAACCCCTGTCGCCTAGCAACCAGCCCCTCAGCCGGGGGGGACGTCCCTCAAACATCGCAGGGATGAACGACTGCGCCAGTATGTAGGAATCATGCACACTCCCTGGGAACCTTGCACAGACATTAATGATCCTCATGTGGGGCTCGCATACCACCTGGATATTCATGGAGTATGTCCCCCTTCTGTTTGTGAACACGTCCCTGTCCCCTGCAGGTGGGCACATGGGGACGTGAACACAATCGATTGCCCCCTGCACCCTCGGTATCCCGGCCACTCTGGCAAATCCATGAGCTTGCTTGGTCCTTGGGAAAGGTGATGTAGATGTTAGCGATGGCATAGAGGGCGTCGGTCACATCCCGGGTGCACCTGTGCACCGATGACTGGGAGATCCCAGAGACGTCCCCGCTTGGAGACTGGAAGGAGCCGGTAGCATAGAAGTTAAGAGCGACCGTCACCTTGATGGCAACCGGGATCGCGTGTCCTCCCCCCATTCCACATGGGGCGAGGTGCGCCACGAGGTGACAGATATGTATCACCGTCTTCCTACTCAGCCGGAGTCTCCTCCTGCAGGTGATGTCCGTCATTGTTAGGAAAGAGACCCGGACACGGTACACCCTCGGGCTTGGTCGTCGCCTCTGGCGCCGTGGCTGCACCCTCACTCTCTCCTCTTCCTCCTCCTTCTCCCCATGCTGCTCGACGACTGGCAATTCCTCAGCCCGTCCCTCTGCTGCTGCAGCTGGCCCTGCATCCACTGCGGGTTGTGGCTGTGGATGCTGTTGCATCTCCAAATGCAGTGCAGCGGCCCCAACCACTGCGCAGAACACAGCCGTTCTGTTCGCAGACATTGTGCTAACCTACAGAAGGGTGGTGGGGGGCAGAGAAATGGGACATGTTAGACGGAGGTTAGTCGACAACTCGGCAGCCGCCAGCCACGGGATACCTGTGTGTCCCGGTGGCCTGGACGCGCTGCTGACACGCAGGCAGCCTAACCCCTGGTCACTTTCTGCATCCAACGGGCAGTAAACTATGTCCTCCTCACGGGTGCGTCAGTGGCCTGTGGCCGTAAGCCACTCGCTCACTCGCTCACTCTCTCCCTAACACCCCCCCCACTCCCACTCCCCCCCTTACGTCTCCCCCACTGCCCCCCTCCATCTCCCCACTGCCCCCCTCCATCTCCCCCACACCCCCCTCCGTCTCCCCCACTCCCCCCTCCGTCTCCCCCACTCCCCCCTCCATCTCCCCCACTCCCCCTCCATCTCCCCCACTCCCCCCTCCGTCTCCCCCACTGCCCCCCTCCGCTCCCCCACTGCCCCCCTCCATCTCCTCCACTCCCCCCTTCGTCTCCCCCTCCATCTCCCCCACTGCCCCCCTCCATCTCCCCCACTGCCCCCCTCCATCTCCCCCACTCCCCCCCTAACTCCCTCACTCTCTCCCTAACACCCCCCCCCCACTCCCACTCCCCCCCTTACGTCTCCCCCACTGCCCCCCTCCATCTCCTCCACTCCCCCCTTCGTCTCCCCCTCCATCTCCCCCACTGCCCCCCTCCATCTCCCCCACTGCCCCCCTCCATCTCCCCCACTCCCCCCCTCCGTCTCCCCCACTACCCCCTCCATCTCCCCCACTGCCCCCTCCATCTCGCCCACTCCCCCCTCCGTCTCCCCCACTCCCCCCTCCATCTCCCCCACTCCCCCCTCCGTCTCCCCACTGCCCCCCTCCATCTCCCCACTCCCCCTCCGTCTCCCCCACTCCCCCCTCCGTCTCCCCCACTGCCCCCCTCTGTCTCCCCCATGGCCCCCTCTGTCTCCCCCACTGCCCCCTCTGTCTCCCTCACTCCCCCCTCTGTCTCCCCCACTCCCCCCTCTGTCTCCCCCACTGCCCCCTCCATCTCCCCCACACCCCCCTCCGTCTCCCCCACTCCCCCCGCTCTGGACCCCCCTCCCGTTCTCAGGGATGCCTTCCCCATTGTGGCCAGACTTGAGCGGTGCGCTGAGCGGTGCGCTGAGCGGTGCGTTCACCTCCTGGAAGCAGTCATCAGCCAGCACGACTGGTTGATGAACTTAAATGCAGGTGTGTTTCACGCCGTGTAAACAGTGCGCAATTAAGTCGGGACTTCGGCCCATCCGGGCTGGAGAATAGCGGGGGGGCCAAAAACTAGCGATTCTGGTCGTGTCGGGGGCGCGTTATAGGCATTTGGCGGGAATGGCGACTTGGAGTCTGTGCAGAGGTGCGGATAATAGCGGGAGGGTGTCGGACCAGCGTCGCCGTGAAAATTTGCGACACCCGCTATTCTCCAATTTTTCGTAAGTCGGGAGAATCGCGCCCAAGGTGAATGCTGAGACTTGCGCTGCTTTTTTTCATTGTGACTGTGAGAAATTCCATTTGGGAGCCTATGTGCAGTATTTGCCCGGGATTAGGTTCGAGATTCACTGCTATGAGCAATCCAAAAATACAATAACATGCCATGCTGTGCATTTGACAATACCAACATTTCCATCGTGCATTGCCATCGTGAATCGGGCGCTGGACTTAACCATTTTGGAGGCAAAGTGCGGATGCCGGCGTGGGAAATGTAACGTGTTCCGACGGAAATAGCGGCGTCGATCCCTCAGCAATCCTGCAACTGGTGGGGGACTAGCAGCTGTGCCGAGTAACACTCCCAGCTCCTCTGATATCAACGCCTGGAGAATGGGTGGGTCCGTGGCCGCGCATGCGCACAGCGATACCTACAGTGGTGGTGCCATAAAGCATGGTGCTGGTTGTTCACGGACCCGACCAAGTACTGCCCCCCTGGCCACAGCCTGGACACCCCTTGGCCACCTCCCACCAGCCCTCGAGGAAGCCCCTGCGGCCTACAGCACAGCACCCGGCCGACTGTGACGGCAGGGCACCACTGGACACACTCCGCAACCGCCATGCCGGATTCCTGACCCCGAAGACTACAAGTGAGCTGCCCCATTGGGAACTTGGCTCATCGGCGGCGGTAAGTCACGGAGGGCCCGGAGGATAGAGGGTCAGGCCCACTAATGATATGCCAACGGTATGCAAGCAACGTGCGGCAGGCGATGCATTTACGCCATTTATGAGGTGCGGGAGGATCCCGATTTGGCACCAAAACAGTGCCTACCATGATTTTGGCGTCAGCGGCCATCCTCCTCCGAATCATGGTTCATGATTTCAGCATCGACCGACGGGGCATCCCATCCCTAATGTTTCCTTTAAGATTTATAATTATTTTTTTGAATTCAGCTGTTCATGATGTGTAAGCATTTGAAAGTTGACATTGGCATTGGTGTCGATTTGCAATGTTTGCGGACCCTATAAATGTCACCCCAATTGACCATTGTTTGGCAAATAAATGTTTTTCTTTCCTTGTCCTTTTCCGCCAATTATTCCTCTGCTCCTATAACTACGACACAAGATTGTGAGTGTGTGTTGGAGCCTCGTGAATGGGCAACAATGTGCGGGAAGAATATTCTTTCCATTTCCAGACACGTTCGACACGCAAAATACAAACCATGCACAGAAGAGATACTGTTGTGATTACATTAAATAGCTAAAATTGAGTCTTCAATTAAAGATCAGGATCAGAATCTCTGCCTTCCCCACGAATGTCGCTGTACGTTGGAGACCATGGGGCACATGGCCATGTATCAGGCTGGTGTCAGCATAGGGAAGAGAACCAAAAATTAATTGAGAACAGGCAATGTTCGTTATGCATTCCTAAATCCATATATAGGGACTTATATGAATTAGTACGTTCAATTGAGTTCAACCCATTTTTGAGAAAAACAGGAAAGACAAGTGATGTAATCAAATTCGAAATTCATGTTGTATTTTACTGTTATCATAATTTAAATAATTTCATAAAAGTGTGTAATGGATATTTCACACCAATCTTTAACTCCTCTCTAAATTTACTTTGGGTCCCCGCATAAATAAACGGATTGACACAGGAACTCAAAAACTGAAGCATAAGTCCACTTTCTTCAAGAATATAATTTGATATCTTCAAATTTGAACCTTCTAAGTAAATAACATTCGCAATTCGGACATAAAGGAAAGTTACAACCTCTAGCAAATATAATAGAATGAAACTGCCCGATATGGCGAAGAGTAAAATAATAGACTTTCTCCTTTTCTCCATCTCTGGGTCATTTTTATTCTCTCCGTTGCTGAGGGCTCGGAGTCTCCTGCGAGCTCGATTGGCTGCAACAATGTGCCTGACGGTCAAAACATTGAGCAGCAAAATAAGGACGAATGGGAGACAAGGTATTAAAACGGCATTTATGCTGTCATATGCGATCCAACCGGGTGAAGAATAAAATGCTTCTGTTAACTTGCAGTACCGGGGTGTATTGTTAACGATGACAGAAGGTTCACAAGCAAAGTACAAGGGTACTTTTTTAGCACAGTGCAAAACACAGACAATTCCCAAAACAATAGCTGCTGTTTTCTTTGTGCAGTATTTGATTTTAAGCTGCTGGCAACAAATGGCAACTGATCGATCAAAGGTAAAAGCGACTGTTAACCAGACAGAAGAGTCTCTTACACCATATATTAGCACAAGACTGAGAGCAAAGGCAGGAGTGATGGAGAGGAAACTGAATGGGAAAAATATACCCGCAATCCGATTTATCACGACAGCCAGGATCATGACCAGGAGATCCGTCACGGCCATGGACATCAGGTAGTATGTGATACATCCGGAGAGACCGCATCTTCCTCGAGCCAGGATCACAATTACTGCCAAATTAGCTATCAGAGAGAAATATTGCCAGTAAATATGCAATCATGGTTTATGAATGTTGAACAGACATTGTGGGAAAACGTACAGATTGGGCATCAGATGCAAACAGAAAACAGATTTTGTATTTCAGATTTGTGTCATATCTATGCCGCTGGAGAAATCTGATGCGAGTGCAGCAAATCCTCGATACTATTATGGACACCCAGGAGGTATACCGGCTCAGACCTATAGTGAACATGTAATTTATACTTTCTGGCTCAGTCAGAAATTCAAACAGTTCTTCTCGCGCTCACTAGGTAAAGAGAAGACAAGAATATTCTAGAATATTGGAACATTGAAGCAACACAACATTAGAGTCTTGGGAATTGGGCAGAAAGGCACCAGATAAAATGCCACGGAGGTAAATACAAAATGCTTTCCATGTGGCAAATTCCTGGAAAAATTTTATTCTCGGAAAGTCTTATGAAACGAAAATGAACGTGACCAGGAACTCTTGAATTATAACGGCCTGAAAGTAATAGAGAAATGATTCATGGTTGTAAGGACCGCTCCCAACAATTACAGTCAATTGTAAAAATGTTAGGAGATCTCTCGCTCCGGAGCCACATATAGTATCTTCAAACCCCACTTCAGCGTTGAGAGAATGCTGCACTGCCCAGAGCGCCGTATTTTATCCAGGCCAATAAACTGAGGACCCCTAGTTTACGTGCTGCACAGGTTTAAAAAGTGGACGCGGTTCATAATCCAGCGCAATGTAAACAAAAAAATAATGCAGTAGATCTTTCTATATATTTTGGTACAAGTACTGTAATTATGTAATTATTCTGTGACGACGACAGTGCCAGTAACACAATTGAAATATAAAGTGGTAATAGCGTGACACTTAACACTTAATAAAAATGTCGATTATAAAGTAGAAGTACATTACCCAACTACTGTGGTCAAGGAAAGATGGTTCATGTTAAACATATAATTCGACAGGAAACGAGAAGCAGCTCAGGTAAAGGGGAGAAATGATACCGTCACATAGACGCCAATCCAGTAACCGTGTCAGTAAATGCACTACATTATATTATTAAAATGGAGCACTAAATTGAACATGTTTTCCTTAAAGTGAAAACGTGATATTACAAATGGCGCCACAAAAGAGAGGTGTTGCAATAAAATGAAGCAATCATGCTGTTTAACGGGCGAAAGAATACCCCCGATGGAAAAACACTGCGGCTAAATGAGAGCACTGAGGAGCTGAAATAACAAAGCAATATAAATGATTGAACAATGATTCACGTAACTAACTCTTAATGAAAGGTGTTTACCTGGAATCCCGATCGCTGCAAGGACGGGATAGTAAATGACAAAAACCAGACCATTTGGTAATCCATGCATTTCTGTCAGCAGTTGTCAGAAGCGACTTTGTTCTGCACGATAATTAATTGTCGGCACATTTATATGCCCAGCCAGGCTCCAGGGAGATAATTTGATCTGGAAGGGAAAATGCTGGAAAATTTCAGCAAGTCTGGCAGCATCTGTAGGGAGAGAAAAGAGCTAACGTTTCGAGTCCGATGACTCTTTGTCAAAGCTAATTTGATCTGTTAGAGCATATATTTAAAATAAATTTAGAGTACCCAATTCATTTTTTCAATTTAAGGGGCAATTTAATGAGGCCAATTCACCTACTCTGCACATCTTCAGGTTGTGGGGGCGAATTCCACGCAAACACGGGGAGAATGTGCAAACTCCACACGTACACAGGCAGCACTGTAGCATGGTAATTAGCATAAATGCTTCACAGCTCCAGGTTCCCAGATTCGGTTCCCGGCTGGGTCACTGTCTGTGTGGAGTCTGCACGTCCTCCCCGTGTGTGCGTGGGTTTCCTCCGGGTGCTCCGGTTTCCTCCCACAGTCCAAAGATGTGCGGGTTAGGTAGATTGGCCATGCTAAATTGCCCATAGTGTCCTTAATAAGTAAGGTTAGGGTGGGGAGGGTTGTTGGGTTACGGGTATAGGGTGGATATGTGGGTTTAAGTAGGGTGATCATTGCTCGGCACAACATCGAGGGCCGAAGGGCCTTTTCTGTGCTGTACTGTTCTATGTACAGTGACCCAGAGCCGGGATCGAACCCGGTACTTCGGCGCCGTGAGGCAGCAGTGCTACCACTGTTAGAATAATGACACTAATTGAAACAAACAGATTCGTGCTGTGGATGCCTTGAAAATGTTTTTTAAAAGATTAAACATATTATTGAATTATCAAATATAAACAGTAATATACATTTGACAAAATACACACATAATAGATAAACAAAAAAAGAGAATAAGGTATTTAACGAGCATAATGGAACAAGGAACGCCTATTACAAAGCTAAACGCAACTAACTGAACGCCGGAACCCTCAAACGTGGCCAGATCTTCAAAGAAAAGGTGAATGGCCTCCATGACTGGTAGAACATCCCCGTTGAGCCTCTGACAGTATACATGACCTTTTCCAGATACAAGAACGATATCATCACCCATGCAGATGCCTTGGGTGGTGAGGGAGATCGCCTTTTGAGTAATATTCATCTCCTCGCTATTAAGGAAGCAAAGGGAAGAAAATCTGTCCTTCAGGTTGAGTAGATTAGGATTGTTTTCGTTGGAAAGACGGAGGTTGCGGGGAGATCTGATTGAGGTCTACAAAATTATGAGAGGTATGGACAGGGTGGATAGCAACAAGCTTTTCCCAAGAGTGGGGGTGTCAGTTACAAGGGGTCACGATTTCATGGTGAGCGGGGGAAAGTTTAAGGGAGATGTGCGTGGAAAGTTTTTTATGCAGAGGGCGGTGGGTGCCTGGAACGCTTTACCAGCAGAGGTGGTAGAGGCGGGCACGATAGCATCATTTAAGAGGCATCTAGACAGGTATATGAACGGGCGGGAACAGAGGGAAGTAGACCTTGGAAAATAGGAGACAGGTTTAGATAAAGGATCTGGATCGGTGCAGGCTGGGGGGGGGGGGCCGAAGGGCCTGTTCCTGTGCTGTAATTTTATTTGTTCTTTGTTCTACTGCCGAGCAGAGTGAGGAGGAGTCCGGAACCCCAAATATTGTAACCAGGGGGCAATGTTCTAGGGATCTGCAAAATCTTGGATTGTAGCAAACCTAGGACAAGACCAAAACACAAGTGTGTGGTTAACCCGTGTAAGTGAACATTGGTCACACTTATTCTCCGCATCTCGCATGTGTATCAAGTGCATTCTATGTAATACTTTGAACTGATTCAAAGTCAGTCTGGCACACAAAGTGGAATTTACCCTACAGAGGCAGCACGGTAGCATGGTGGTTAGCATAAATGCTTTACAGCTCCAGGGTCCCAGCTTCGATTCCCGGCTGGGTCACTGTCTGTGTGGAGTCTGCACGTCCTCCCCGTGTGTGCGTGGATTTCCTCCGGGTGCTCCGGTTTCCTCCCACAGTCCAAAGATGTGCGGGTTAGGTGGATTGGCCATGCTAAATTACCCACAGTGTCCTAAAAAGTAAGGTTAAGGGGGGGTTGTTGGGTTATGGGTATAGGGTGGATATGTGGGTTTGGGTAGGGTGATCATTGCTCGGCACAACATCGAGGGCCGAAGGGCCTGTTCTGTGCTGTACTGTTCTATGTTCTATGTTCTAGAGGGTTCCCCTCCAAGCCTCCAGTAAGCAGAGAGCCAAGCTTCCCTACCCATTTCTCGTATACTCTATTCAAAGCGGCAGATCTGAAGATAGAATGAAGCTGTACAGATTTGAAATTGACCTTTTCCCCTGCTGTGCCAAGGCCAATAATTTTTCCATCAGGGAAGATGGATGGCCAGGGGGAAGGAGGAAACTAACTTCCATGAAAAGTCCCGAATTTGAAAGAAACGAAAAAGATTGGGACCAGTCAGATTGTATCTGCCTGAGAGTTTTTCAAGGCTGACAAAGCCTCCATCTAGAAATAAATCCGCCAAGTGCCCCAGACCTGATTCTCCTGGACCTGAAGGATGGGTTGAAGCTCGAAAGCAAGAAGAGGTGGGTATCGTATTTCGAGACAAGTGAGGACAGTGAAAGAAGGCTGAAGTCCTGTCGGAACTTTTACCAAAACCTAAGGGTGGAACTCACCACATGGTTTGAGGAACGACCCACTGGGGAAAAGGAGCAGTGACACAATAATTATGACGTGTAGAGGAGGCTGCTGCACAAGACTGTGCCCCCAATCTACTCCAGTACTGGGATTTGGCAGGGCTGAGCCTCCTGATCCTCTGCTGTTATCTATAGGACTACAGACCAAGAACAGGATGGTGAAATCAGACATAATAGTTATTTCTGACAACAGCCATAATCTTATTGAACGGTGGGGCAGGCTCTGGAGGTTAAATTGCCTACTGCTGTTGTAAGAAATAACTATTATGTCTGATTTCACCATCCTGTTCTTGGTATGTAGTCCTGTAGATAACAGCACCTCAAGCACAAATCTGGTTTTCTTGATTAATAAGGAAGTTTCTTGATTACTGTGGGGATCAGGGGTTACGGGAGGAAGGCAGGAGAATGGGGATGAGGAACATTTCAACCATGATCGAATGGTAGCAGTAGGCAATTTAGCCTCCAGAACCTGCCCCACCGTTCAATATGATTATGGCTGTTTTCATCATGGCCTCAACTCCCCCGTTCTGCCCATTCTCCACAACCTTCAAACCACTACGAATTAAAACTCTGTCTCACTCCATTTTAATTTACTCACTCTCCAAGCCTCCAACATACTCTGGGGTAGCGAATTTCACAGATTACAACCTTTTAGGAAAAGTAGGTCTACTCATCTCTGATTAAAATTTGCCACCTCTTCCATCAACTTTACCGTGAACAGGCCCAGTTCTTTATAGTCTCTTCCACTGCATAAGAGTCCAGCTCAGTTTGATGGTATTCAAAGTAGTGAGGTCAATGTGACGTTCATCAGATCCAGTTTAGCATTTCCATCTCTTTGGGCATTTTAAATTCATGATTTTGCATTCACGGTGGTCAGGCTTTACTTTTGATATAATCTCGCCCAGTTCAATAGATCAGGCCGGCAGAGTGACGTTCATTATGGTCAGTTTCTCGACATAATCGCGCTGAGTTCAATAGATCAGGTCGGTGCAGTGACGTTTAATTTGCTCAGCTTTATTCTTGCAAGATTACACAAAAACTGGGAGAAGTCAATTTCAGGAAGGTTAAATTTAATGTAGGGAGGGTCACTTCAATACAATTTCCTCCAGCATCAACCATATCCAGTTCCTGCTTATGGCTGTATGGTGACACCTGATAAGTCATTGCGAACTTGTCTCGGGAAACCACCAACCCCAAAACCAACCCTCCACCAACACCACCACCACCTCCCTTGATGCCCCTTATAGTTGTGGGCTGGGAGAGCTCACTGACATGATATTTAGTCTAGAAAAGAAATAGAAAACTTTGTAAAAATAAACAAAGCCGCAAGAATTGAAATATATATAACTTTTATTATGAACAGTGACCCTAATTAAATAGACAAAAATAGAACTGGTAGGCTACTATGTAATTTCTAATCTCCACCCCCCCTTAACTCGCCCCACCCTCTAAACACACACCCTAGACAAACAAATACAGAGGGAAAATATGGATGTAAGCAAATTATATTAAAAGCATAAAAGTATTTGTTTCAGATGGCGGTCTTTTATTTAAATTCTTCCTTCAGTCGAGCCCTACAGTTGGATAGTATCTTTGCCTCCAGTCTGGAATGATTTTCACTGTAAATTCATTCGGGCCTAGAGACAGTAGATGGCATAGCAGAGAGAGAGCATTGTTTCCACCTTCAGGACCAATTCACCTCTGTCAACTCAAAGCAAAAACAAGCAGCCTAAATGTGTGTGAGAGAGAGAGAGAGAGAGCGAGCAGCACATCTTCCCCTTTCGGAATCCGCAAGCCTCATCTGGGCCCTCTGTAAACCAGATCTGGCAGGACCCAATCACTGTCTGTTGCCGGGAAGGATACTGTCCCTGGCAAATCCATTGACCCCCAGCCAAACAATAAAAACGAATCCTTACAATCTCTCGGGTGCCATAACGTCTCGGTTCTGTTGTCCAAAATATAAAACCTTACAGCACTAGCTAATTCTGCATGGTCACAACGATTCCAATCTTTCATTTACATTTTTGTAATCCCCTTCTTTACTCTTCGGATGCCCTCCACCACTTTACCTTTTTGTAGATCACTGGAACTAATCCTCTCAAATTCAGAATGGACAGCCAATTTCCATATTTCTTGAACGGATGCCTAGCAAGTCCATAAGACCAAAAAACTTGTCAGCTTAATAGGATTGTCCCTTCAGTTTGAGGCTGTGGCCTCAGGTTCTAGTTTTTCCTACTAATGGAAACATCCTCTACACGTTCAGTCTACCTAGGCCTCTAAGTATCTTGTAAATTTTAATAAGATCCTCCCTCATTCTTCTGAATGCCAACGGGTACAGACCCAGAGTCCTCAATCGCTCCTCCATTGACAAGCTCGACATTCCAGGGATCATTCTTGTGAATTACACCATCTACCACCACCCAAGTCCCATTGGATGAATGTCTTCTCACAGGCAACAACCTCCACTCTAACTTTAGCTACTGCCTACAAACAAAAGATCCTTGGCTGGATTCTCTGTTTCTGAGGCTAAGTGTTGACGCCAGTGGAGCAAGTGTGGTGTTTTACAACAGAAAAAACGCTGCAACACCTGCACCGATTCAGCTGCTTTAAATGGGCTAGCACCATCGCCACGTGGAATGCAATCAATTCCATGTAAAATGGTGCCGGATTCGCCGGGTCCATGATTGGCACACATAAGGCTCACACGCCGCAGCCTCACTTAAACAGTCCTTCACCCCCACACACACCGTCCCAGCCAACAAGATGGCTGGAAGGAGAGCAGCCCCAAGGTTTAGGGATACTGAGCTGGACACCGCCTGGACACCATGGAGGAGAGAAGGATGACCCTGTACCCTAGCCCATGAGGAAGACCAGCAGGCACCTCCAGCTGCCATGCATGGGCAGAGGTGGGAGAGGTGGTCAGCGCCGTGGGCAATGTCGTCTGGACTGCCATACAGTGCCATAAGAAATTTCACAACCTTCTCAGGGCAGCCAGGTTGAGTTGGCTGTTCCATGCCCCGGCAATAACCCGGACCAGCCAAGCACCCGTAACCTGTCCCCTCCCTTGCGGCAGGAGGCTGAACCCCCACACGCCAGCACCCATGTCATCCACCCTGGGCGGGTGCCCTGGCCACTGAGTCCACCATCTACACAGCCCCTGGGCTGCATGCGTCAGACCGTCTAACTGTGTCATTGTTTGTGTTTCCCCTCCTCTCCAGGAGAAGGCCGTGCAAAACCACTGAGAGCTGGAGAAGGCTGGAGGGGGACAAGCAGAACTGCGGCCGCTCACCATGCCTGAGCAGAGGCTCTGAAAGTGGGCGGTGGCCCAGAGGAAAGGAATGTCACCGGGGCGGATTTCTGTCATGGACGAGCAAGTGAGACCCCGCTGATTAACAGTTGCCCAAGTCACTTGTGTGTGCACCCCCCCCCCACATCTCACCACCCCACCCCTCGCCCCATTCCCTCCTCACCCCCTCACCACCTCTCCTCCGCCCAGCTCCATTCACTCCCGGCCCGCTGTCTATTCATGCATGTCATTTTGTGTCTAACAAGACCTGCCAGAGATAGAACATAGAACATAGAACGATACAGCGCAGTACAGGCCCTTCGGCCCTCGATGTTGCACCGACATGGAAAAAAATCTAAAGGCCATCTAACCTACACTATGCCCTTATCATCCATATGCTTATCCAATAAATTTTTAAATGCCCTCAATGTTGGCGAGTTCACTACTGTTGCAGGTAGGGCATTCCACGGCCTCACCACTCTTTGCGTAAAAAACCCACCTCTGACCTCTGTCCTATATCTATTACCCCTCAATTTAAGGCTATGTCCCCTCGTGCTAGCCACCTCCATCCGCGGGAGAAGGCTCTCGCTGTCCACCCTATCTAACCCTCTGATCATTTTGTATGCCTCTATTAAGTCACCTCTTAACCTTCTTCTCTCTAACGAAAACAACCTCAAGTCCATCAGCCTTTCCTCATAAGATTTTCCCTCCATACCAGGCAACATCCTGGTAAATCTCCTCTGCACCCGTTCCAAAGCTTCCACGTCCTTCCTATAATGAGGCGACCAGAACTGTACGCAATACTCCAAATGCGGCCGTACTAGAGTTTTGTACAACTGCAACATGACCTCATGGCTCCGGAACTCAATCCCTCTACCAATAAAGGCCAACACACCATAGGCCTTCTTCACAACCCTATCAACCTGGGTGGCAACTTTCAGGGATCTATGTACATGGACACCGAGATCCCTCTGCTCATCCACACTGCCAAGAATTTTACCATTAGCCAAATATTCCACATTTCTGTTATTCTTTCCAAAGTGAATCACCTCACACTTCTCCACATTAAACTCCATTTGCCACCTCTCAGCCCAGCTCTGCAGCTTATCTATGTCCCTCTGTAACCTGCAACATCCTTCCGCACTGTCTACAACTCCACCGACTTTAGTGTCGTCTGCAAATTTACTCACCCATCCTTCTGCGCCCTCCTCTAGGTCATTTATAAAAATGACAAACAGCAACGGCCCCAGAACAGATCCTTGTGGTACGCCACTCGTAACTGAACTCCATTCTGAACATTTCCCATCAACTACCACTCTCTGTCTTCTTTCAACTAGCCAATTTCTGATCCACATCTCTAAATCACCCTCAATCCCCAGCCTTCGTATTTTTTGCAATAGCCGACCGTGGGGAACCTTATCAAACGCTTTACTGAAATCCATATACACCACATCAACTGCTCTACCCTCGTCTACCTGTTCAGTCACCTTCTCAAAGAACTCGATAAGATTTGTGAGGCATGACCTACCCTTCACAAAACCATGCTGACTGTCCCTAATCATATTATTCCTATCTAGATGATTATAAATCGTATCTTTTATAATCCTCTCCAAGACTTTACCCACCACAGACGTTAGGCTCACCGGCCTATAGTTACCGGGGTTATCTCTACTCCCCTTCTTGAACAAAGGGACCACATTTGCTATCCTCCAGTCCTCTGGCACTATTCCTGTAGCCAATGATGACCTAAAAATCAAAGCCAAAGGCTCAGCAATCTCTTCCCTGGCTTCCCAGAGAATCCTAGGATAAATCCCATCCGGCCCCGGGGACTTATCTATTTTCACCTTGTCCAGAATTGCCAACACTTCTTCCCTACGCACCTCAATGCCATCTATTCTAATAGCCTGGGTCTCAGCATTCTCCTCCACAATATTATCTTTTTCTTGAGTGAATACTGACGAAAAGTATTCATTTAGTATCTCGCTTATCTCCTCAGCCTCCACACACAACTTCCCACCACTGTCCTTGACTGGCCCTACTCTTACCCTAGTCATTCTTTTATTCCTGACATACCTATAGAAAGCTTTTGGGTTTTCCTTGATCCTACCTGCCAAAGACTTCTCATGTCCCCTCCTTGCTCGTCTCAGCTCTCTCTTTAGATCCTTCCTCGCTTCCTTGTAACTATCAAGCGCCCCAACTGAAACTTCATGCCTCATCTTCACATAGGCCTCCTTCTTCCTCTTAACAAGAGATTCCACTTCTTTGGTAAACCACGGTTCCCTCGCTCGACCCCTTCCTCCCTGCCTGACTGGTACGTACTTATCAAGAACATGCAATAGCTGTTCCTTGAACAAGCTCCACATATCCAGTGTGCCCAACCCTTGCAGCCTACTTCTCCAACCAACACATCCTAAGTCATGTCTAATGGCATCATAATTGCCCTTCCCCCAGCTATAACTCTTGCCCTGCGGGGTATACTTATCCTTTTCCATCACTAACGTAAAGGTCACCGAATTGTGGTCACTGTTTCCAAAGTGCTCACCTACCTCCAGATCTAACACCTGGCCTGGTTCATTACCCAAAACCAAATCCAATGTGGCCTCGCCTCTTGTTGGCCTGTCAACATATTGTGTCAGGAAACCCTCCTGCACACATTGTACAAAGAATGACCCATCTAATGTACTCGAACTATATCTTTTCCAGTCAATATTTGGAAAGTTAAAGTCTCCCATAACAACTACCCTGTTACTTTCGCTCTTTTCCAGAATCATCTTCGCCATCCTTTCCTCTACATCCCTAGAACTATTAGGTGGCCTATAGAAAACTCCCAACAGGGTGACCTCTCCTTTCCTGTTTCTAACCTCAGCCCATACTACCTCGGAAGAAGAGTCCCCATCTAGCATCCTTTCCGCCACTGTAATACTGTCCTTGACTAGCAGCGCCACACCTCCCCCTCTTTTGCCCCCTTCTCTGAGCTTACTAAAACACCTAAACCCCGGAACCTGCAACAACCATTCCTGTCCCTGCTCTATCCATGTCTCTGAAATGGCCACAACATCGAAGTCCCAGGTACCAACCCATGCTGCCAGTTCCCCAACCTTATTTCGTATACTCCTGGCATTGAAGTAGACACACTTCAAACCACCTACCTGAACACTGGCACCCTCCTGCGAAGTCAAATCTGTGCTCCTGACCTCTATACTCTCAATCTCCCGTACCCCAAAACTACAATCCAGGTTCCCATGCCCCTGCTGAATTAGTTTAAACCCCCCCAAAGAGCACTAACAAATCTCCCCCCCAGGATATTGGTGCCCCTCAGGTTCAGATGTAGACCATCCTGTCTATAGAGGTCCCACCTTCCCCAGAAAGAGCCCCAGTTATCCAGAAATCTGAATCCCTCCCGCCTGCACCATCCCTGTAGCCACGTGTTTAATTGCTCTCTCTCCCTATTCCTCATCTCACTATCACGTGGCACGGGCAACAACCCAGAGATAACAATTCTGTTTGTTCTCGCTCTGAGCTTCCATCCTAGCTCCCTAAAGGCCTGCCTGACATCCTTGTCCCCTTTCCTACCTATGTCGTTAGTGCCAATGTGGACTACGACTTGGGGCTGCTCCCCCTCCCCCTTAAGGACCCGGAAAACACGATCCGAGACATCACGTACCCTTGCACCTGGGAGGCAACATACCAAACGTGAGTCTCTCTCGCTCCCACAAAATCTCCTATCTGTGCCCCTGACTATTGAGTCCCCAATTACTAATGTTCTACTCCTTTCCCCCCTTCCCTTCTGAGCAACAGGGACAGACTCCGTGCCAGAGGCCCGTACCCCATGGCTTACCCCTGGTAAGTCGTCCCCCCCACAAGTATCCAAAACGGTATACTTGTTACTCAGGGGAACGACCGCAGGGGGTCCCTGCACTGACTGCTTCTTCCCATTCCCTCTTACAGTTACCCATCTATCTCCAGTCTTTGGTGTAACTACTTCCCTGAAGCTCCTATCTATGACCCCCTCTGCCTCCCGAATGATCCGAAGTTCATCCAGCTCAAGCTCCAGGTCCCTAACACGGTTTTTGAGGAGCTGGAGTTGGGTGCACTTCCCACAGATGAAATCAGCAGGGACACTGACGGCGTCCCTCACCTCAAACATTCTGCAGGAGGAGCATTGTACTGCCTTCCCTGACATCACCTCTAGATTTAAAAAAAAAAACAAGAAAAAGAAAAAGAAAGAAGAGCTTACCTGATATTACCTCAAACCCTGCTCCCGCTGAAAGGTAAGCAAATTTAAAGGCACTCACTCACCTTCACGACAGGCCCCTGCTCCCGCTTCCCAACCACCGTGGGGTGGGGGGGTTGGTTAGAGGAGGAGGTAGGGTGGGAAACACTCACGAAGTGTTTCGGGTTTAACTGTCACTTGCCAACAGCCTCTGCACAAACCACCTTCAACTTAGGCTGACCGCACTGCACGTATGCAAATTCCCCCAGAACAGCTGATCAGTAGCGCTGCTCTGCTGCCCTCTGCTGGATGATTGCCTTCACTCAAACTCCTCGGGTCTACTTCGCAGATTCACCTTCAACTTAGGCTGACCGCACTGCACGTATGCAAATTCCCCCAGAACAGCTGATCAGTAGCGCTGCTCTGCTGCCCTCTGCTGGATGATTGCCTTCACTCAAACTCCTCGGGTCTACTTCGCAGATTCACCTTCAACTTAGGCTGACCGCACTGCACGTATGCAAATTCCCCCAGAACAGCTGATCAGTAGCGCTGCTCTGCTGCCCTCTGCTGGATGATTGCCTTCACTCAAACTCCTCGGGTCTACTTCGCAGATTCACCTTCAACTTAGGCTGACCGCACTGCACGTATGCAAATTCCCCCAGAACAGCTGATCAGTAGCGCTGCTCTGCTGCCCTCTGCTGGATGATTGCCTTCACTCAAACTCCTCGGGTCTACTTCGCAGATTCACCTTCAACTTAGGCTGACCGCACTGCACGTATGCAAATTCCCCCAGAACAGCTGATCAGTAGCGCTGCTCTGCTGCCCTCTGCTGGATGATTGCCTTCACTCAAACTCCTCGGGTCTACTTCGCAGATTCACCTTCAACTTAGGCTGACCGCACTGCACGTATGCAAATTCCCCCAGAACAGCTGATCAGTAGCGCTGCTCTGCTGCCCTCTGCTGGATGATTGCCTTCACTCAAACTCCTCGGGTCTACTTCGCAGATTCACCTTCAACTTAGGCTGACCGCACTGCACGTATGCAAATTCCCCCAGAACAGCTGATCAGTAGCGCTGCTCTGCTGCCCTCTGCTGGATGATTGCCTTCACTCAAACTCCTCGGGTCTACTTCGCAGATTCACCTTCAACTTAGGCTGACCGCACTGCACGTATGCAAATTCCCCCAGAACAGCTGATCAGTAGCGCTGCTCTGCTGCCCTCTGCTGGATGATTGCCTTCACTCAAACTCCTCGGGTCTACTTCGCAGATTCACCTTCAACTTAGGCTGACCGCACTGCACGTATGCAAATTCCCCCAGAACAGCTGATCAGTAGCGCTGCTCTGCTGCCCTCTGCTGGATGATTGCCTTCACTCAAACTCCTCGGATCTACTTCGCAGATTCACCTTCAACTTAGGCTGACCGCACTGCACGTATGCAAATTCCCCCAGAACAGCTGATCAGTAGCGCTGCTCTGCTGCCCTCTGCTGGATGATTGCCTTCACTCAAACTCCTCGGGTCTACTTCGCAGATTCACCTTCAACTTAGGCTGACCGCACTGCACGTATGCAAATTCCCCCAGAACAGCTGATCAGTAGCGCTGCTCTGCTGCCCTCTGCTGGATGATTGCCTTCACTCAAACTCCTCGGGTCTACTTCGCAGATTCACCTTCAACTTAGGCTGACCGCACTGCACGTATGCAAATTCCCCCAGAACAGCTGATCAGTAGCGCTGCTCTGCTGCCCTCTGCTGGATGATTGCCTTCACTCAAACTCCTCGGGTCTACTTCGCAGATTCACCTTCAACTTAGGCTGACCGCACTGCACGTATGCAAATTCCCCCAGAACAGCTGATCAGTAGCGCTGCTCTGCTGCCCTCTGCTGGATGATTGCCTTCACTCAAACTCCTCGGGTCTACTTCGCAGATTCACCTTCAACTTAGGCTGACCGCACTGCACGTATGCAAATTCCCCCAGAACAGCTGATCAGTAGCGCTGCTCTGCTGCCCTCTGCTGGATGATTGCCTTCACTCAAACTCCTCGGGTCTACTTCGCAGATTCACCTTCAACTTAGGCTGACCGCACTGCACGTATGCAAATTCCCCCAGAACAGCTGATCAGTAGCGCTGCTCTGCTGCCCTCTGCTGGATGATTGCCTTCACTCAAACTCCTCGGGTCTACTTCGCAGATTCACCTTCAACTTAGGCTGACCGCACTGCACGTATGCAAATTCCCCCAGAACAGCTGATCAGTAGCGCTGCTCTGCTGCCCTCTGCTGGATGATTGCCTTCACTCAAACTCCTCGGGTCTACTTCGCAGATTCACCTTCAACTTAGGCTGACCGCACTGCACGTATGCAAATTCCCCCAGAACAGCTGATCAGTAGCGCTGCTCTGCTGCCCTCTGCTGGATGATTGCCTTCACTCAAACTCCTCGGGTCTACTTCGCAGATTCACCTTCAACTTAGGCTGACCGCACTGCACGTATGCAAATTCCCCCAGAACAGCTGATCAGTAGCGCTGCTCTGCTGCCCTCTGCTGGATGATTGCCTTCACTCAAACTCCTCGGGTCTACTTCGCAGATTCACCTTCAACTTAGGCTGACCGCACTGCACGTATGCAAATTCCCCCAGAACAGCTGATCAGTAGCGCTGCTCTGCTGCCCTCTGCTGGATGATTGCCTTCACTCAAACTCCTCGGGTCTACTTCGCAGATTCACCTTCAACTTAGGCTGACCGCACTGCACGTATGCAAATTCCCCCAGAACAGCTGATCAGTAGCGCTGCTCTGCTGCCCTCTGCTGGATGATTGCCTTCACTCAAACTCCTCGGGTCTACTTCGCAGATTCACCTTCAACTTAGGCTGACCGCACTGCACGTATGCAAATTCCCCCAGAACAGCTGATCAGTAGCGCTGCTCTGCTGCCCTCTGCTGGATGATTGCCTTCACTCAAACTCCTCGGGTCTACTTCGCAGATTCACCTTCAACTTAGGCTGACCGCACTGCACGTATGCAAATTCCCCCAGAACAGCTGATCAGTAGCGCTGCTCTGCTGCCCTCTGCTGGATGATTGCCTTCACTCAAACTCCTCGGGTCTACTTCGCAGATTCACCTTCAACTTAGGCTGACCGCACTGCACGTATGCAAATTCCCCCAGAACAGCTGATCAGTAGCGCTGCTCTGCTGCCCTCTGCTGGATGATTGCCTTCACTCAAACTCCTCGGGTCTACTTCGCAGATTCACCTTCAACTTAGGCTGACCGCACTGCACGTATGCAAATTCCCCCAGAACAGCTGATCAGTAGCGCTGCTCTGCTGCCCTCTGCTGGATGATTGCCTTCACTCAAACTCCTCGGGTCTACTTCGCAGATTCACCTTCAACTTAGGCTGACCGCACTGCACGTATGCAAATTCCCCCAGAACAGCTGATCAGTAGCGCTGCTCTGCTGCCCTCTGCTGGATGATTGCCTTCACTCAAACTCCTCGGGTCTACTTCGCAGATTCACCTTCAACTTAGGCTGACCGCACTGCTCGTATGCAAATTCCCCCAGAACAGCTGATCAGTAGCGCTGCTCTGCTGGATGATTGCCTTCACTCAAACTCCTCGGGTCTACTTCGCAGATTCACCTTCAACTTAGGCTGACCGCACTGCACGTATGCAAATTCCCCCAGAACAGCTGATCAGTAGCGCTGCTCTGCTGCCCTCTGCTGGATGATTGCCTTCACTCAAACTCCTCGGGTCTACTTCGCAGATTCACCTTCAACTTAGGCTGACCGCACTGCACGTATGCAAATTCGCCCAGAACAGCTGATCAGTAGCGCTGCTCTGCTGCCCTCTGCTGGATGATTGCCTTCACTCAAACTCCTCGGGTCTACTTCGCAGATTCACCTTCAACTTAGGCTGACCGCACTGCACGTATGCAAATTCCCCCAGAACAGCTGATCAGTAGCGCTGCTCTGCTGCCCTCTGCTGGATGATTGCCTTCACTCAAACTCCTCGGGTCTACTTCGCAGATTCACCTTCAACTTAGGCTGACCGCACTGCACGTATGCAAATTCCCCCAGAACAGCTGATCAGTAGCGCTGCTCTGCTGCCCTCTGCTGGATGCGGCCGATCCATCCCAAGTCTCCCATACCCAGCCAGTGCCAGAGCCGGTGCTGCCCAGACAGCAGAGCAGACCGGACAACAGCCCTCCACCCGGGACTCAGGACTCCCCGGATCTCGGGTCGGTGGATGACACGGACTTTTCATCACAGCTGTCTCCTACACCCTCCCAGAGACTATCACCTCGGTTGGGACAGTATCTGGTGCGCACCACATATCACATCCGGTACAGCAGGCGGAGGTAGCAGCACCCAAGGGGCCGGATGATTGGAGGGCATGCCGGCACCAGGGACCAGCTGCCACCCAGATGGGTTCCGGATTCTGGAACATCCAGTCCTAACTACAGTGCAGATGCAGTCAGACAGCCAGGGACTACAATAGGGGATGAAATCCAGCACCTGCAGGTGCAGATGGAGAGGGTGTGGTGCCGGTCATGTGTGTCACACCGGCTGATACCACTCAGGTGGCATCTGTGATAGACGTATTGGGGGCGACGGATCAGAGTGCCCAATTCCTGGGTCATTCTGTGCAGATGGTAAGCGAGACCCAGGACAGGACGGGTCTCTCACAGGCAGCCATGTACCAGAGCCACCTGGACATTGCAGCAGCGCTCCTCAGCATTGTCCAGTCACAGCAGGCCATGGCTGGGAACGTCGGCGGCATTACCCAGGCACTGGTCAGCATTGCGCAGACACAGAGGGAGGTGGCCCAGTCCCAGAGGGAGGTGGCCCAGTCACTGGCTGATGTGGCACAGTCGCAGTGTGATGTGGTGCAGTCCCAGATGGAGATGGTCCACACCCTGTGCTCCAAGGCTGTGAGCATGCAGACCCTGATTGAGGCCAGAGCGGGCCTCCAGGGCTGGCAGCGCCCATTGGTGGGGGGTGCCTCAGTGAATGGCTCTGCTCGAACTCCCTTCCAATGGAGTAGCCCCACGGCCATCAAGAACCCCGAGGGAGGAAGAGGTGATGGGGCCCGTGCTGGTGACTCTCGCAGGGGAGCTGCTGGACCATCACATCACCTGGAACTTCCCCCCTCCTGTCCCTGATGCATCTGTGGGCAGGTAACGGGCAGAACAGGGTGGCACCACGCCACCCGGGACACCCGAGCAGCTGCTGGGCCCGTACAGGCTGGGTCGCAGGGCAGGAGTCACAGCAGGCTGCCTCCACTCCTGCTGGACCGTCTGGGGAACCACCTAGGCGTAGTGTTAGGGCCCTTAAGGCCAGAACCTTAAACACGAGTTAGGTTGGCACAGCTGTAGGGCACAGTTTCGTTATGGGGGTTAGGGCACAGACTGTCTATATTTCTTTACAATAGACACCTGTTAAAAGCTGCCTCAGTGCTCTTGGTGTGGCGCTGGGCTGGTCTGGTCTGGCCGGCGTAGGAGGCGTTGGGGGGGGGGGGGCTGGCGGGCCCTGTAGGAGAGCCGTGCTCCCCCCTCCTTCCCCCCCATCCCTGCCGTGCCCCGATCGTCCCCAACACCCCAATCCCAGGGATTCGACACAACCATGTGATGGACTGGCCAGCTTGCATGCAGGGATCACCCAGGTGATAGGTGCTACTCTGGGCAGGAGTCAGACATAGGCATACCATGTGGACCACCAGAGCTCATCGCAGAGCGGGTTGCCAACATCCTCAATGTCATGGGAACATCCACCCACCATTGTCACTGCCACCCAGGGACCCCAGCTCCTAGCACCGCATGTATGTATAGCGGAGGGGCGTGCAAGCAGGCGGTCTGGCAGTGTGAAGTGAGGGTGTGTGTGTCAGGGATGTGGTGGCCGTGCCCATGGCTAACAACCATCCCCTCCACTCCCCCCCCTCCCCACCCCCACCTAGTCGGTGAACCTGGAGGCGATTAGAGCATCCCATGCATGTTGGCCTGTGTCCTGCGATACCTGCCCAGGACCCATGTTCTGCTCATTCCACCCCCCCCCCCCTCCCCCCCGCAGCTTCGTCGTCAGAAGAGGTTTGCCTTTCCTCCTCATCCTCCTCCTCCAGCACATCACCCCTCTGCTGCGCGATGTTGTGGAGGATGCATCAGGCCACCACGATGATCATACTGGAGGGCCCCTCCAGAGCAGTCCAGGAACCTGAAGCTCCTCTTCAGGATGCCGAAGCACTGCTAAATCACAGGCCAGCTGGATGTTTATTGAGTGGTACACCTTTCTGTTTGTGTGCAGCGGTGTGTTATCCACAGGTGCCAGTAGCGCAACATGCATCCTGTCTATTGCCCCGTGGAACAGGGGCATCTCGGTAATGGCAGCAAACCCCACTGCCCGGACATCCTTATTGGCTCAGTCCACACAGAAATGTATGTTTTGCTCTGCCTGGGCACATAGGGCCTCCGTGATGGCTTGGATGCATCTGCGCACCGAGGTCTGTGAGATCCCTGACAGGTCCCCACTCGGCGACTGGAAGGATCCTGTTGCGTAGAAATTTAGGGCGACTGTCACCTTGATGGTCATCGGGAGCGGGTGTCCTCCTCCATACCCCCACGGTGCCAGGTGTGCCATCATTAGGCAGATGTGTCGCACTTCATCGCTGGGGCGCCCTGGGTCCAGGGGGTGATCGATGGTATGCATGTTGGCATACGGCCACCTGCGGATAACAGGTCGCTATACACCAACAGGAAGGGTTCCACTCCATGAACGTCCAGCTGGTCTGCAACCAACAAAAGTGCTTCTGCGCCCGGTACCCAGACATTATGCATGAGTCCTTCATACTGGCACACTCGCTGATCCACGGCATGTTTGAGGGGCACACCATATGGCTGCGGAGCGCGGTCCATCCACGGGGCCTGCAGTGACCCTCCCACCCCCACACCCATTAGACAGAGCACGTAGGCAGGTTCCAACGGTGTTAACAGGTGTTTATTGTGGAGAAATATAAATAGTCTGTGCCCTAGCCCCAATAACTCATCTGTGCCCTGCACCCGTGCCAACATAACCGATGTCTAACTTTCTGGATTTATGAGCCCTAACACGATGCCTGGGTCGTTCCCCAGATGGTACAACAGAATTCAAGGCAGCCTGCTTGTGACTCCTGCCCTGACCCATCGGGTCCTTTCATTGGGTTGGAGATACAAAACTCTGAGAACACGCATGAACAGACTCAAAAACAGCTTCTTCCCCACTGTTACCAGACTTCTAAACGACCCTCTTATGGACTGACCTGATTAACACTACGTCCCTGTATGCTTCACCGGTTGCCGGTGTTTATGTAGTTACATTGTGTACCTTGTGTTTCCCTGTTATGTAATTCTTTCCTTTTCATGCACTTAATGATCTGTTGAGCTGCTCGCAGAAAAATACTTTTTACTGTACCTCGGTGCACGTGACACTAAACAAAATTCAATCCAATCCAAATTTTTGAAATCCATGTCTCCGTTGTGGCCACAACATCGTAGTTCCAAGTACTGATCCATGCTCTAATCATAGAATCATAGAACTTACAGTGCAGAAGGAGGCCATTCGGCCCATCGAGTCTGCACCGGCTCTTGGAAAGAGCACCCTACCCCCTACCCAAGGTCAACACCTCCACCATATCCCAATAACCCAGTAACCCCACCCAACACTAAGGGCAATTTTGGACACTAAGGGCAATTTATCATGACCAATCCACCTAACCTGCACATCTTTGGTCTGTGGGAGGAAACCGGAGCACCCAGAGGAAACCCACGCACACACGGGGAGGATGTGCATACTCCGCACAGACAGTGACCCAAGCCAGAATCGAACCTGGCACCCTGGAGCTGTGAAGCCATTGTGCTAACCACAATGCTACCATGCTGCCGCTAAGTTCATCTCCCTTCTTCCTGACACTTGTTGGATTGAAACAGACATACTTGACCCCATCCCACTGAGTGCAACTTTGCCCTATCAACTGTCTATCCTTCCTCCCAGACTCGCTGCATACTATTTCTGCCTGTTCAACAGCTACCCTATAGCTCTGGTTCCCACCCCCTGTCAAACTAGTTTGAACTCTCCCGCAGAGCTCGAGCAAATTTCCAGATGAGATTTTATTTTACGTCAATCGGCAAAGGTCACCATTATACTTTTAATTCCAGATTTTGTACTGAATTCAAATTTCATCATCTGCCATGGTGGGATTTGACCCCGGGACCCCAGAGCATTACCCTGGGTCTTGGCATTACTCGTCGATCGACAATACCACCTCACTACCCTTCTGCACTGTGGTATTCTGTGTTTGTGTGACCCTGTAGTGTAGGTACACCCAGAGTGCTGTTCGACAAGGAGTTCCCGGATTTTGACACAATGTCCTGTATATATATATAGAGAGAGAGAGAGAGAGTGAGAGAGATGATAGTGAATGTTCCCATTTGTCTTCAGCCCGTGTCCTTCTATGTGATAGCAATCATGGGTTTGGAAGGGGTGCTTCAGGAGCATTGCACTCTGTACCATCTACCATCTACCTTGTAGATGGTATTCACAGATGTCACTATGTCGTGAGTGTTTTTCGAGCTGTACTCATCCAGGCAAGATGGGAGTACTCCATCACACTCTTGCATTTGTCTTGTGGCAGGCGGTGGGAATCAATAGGTGAGATAGTCACCACAGGTTTCGTAGACTCTGAAATTATTTATTAAAATTACATTTGAAGGAACATAATCGAATTATTCACACTGGTAGGAAGTTGCTCACATGCTGTATATACGAGGAAGAATCTTACAAGTTCGCTCACCTGCTTATTGTTAAATAAAAGCAAATTACTGTGGTTGCTTGAATTTAAAACTGCTTTTTGTTCTGAATCTGCTGATTGTTAAACATGTTCAGAACGCAGTGACTCAGTCCTGCTGTCTATAAAGATTTCAGTCACAACCCAGCACTCTTTAAATTCGGAACAGTGGTCGAATAAATCGAAGGGCAACGGGTTAATTTCAGACTAGACATTCGAAGATCGAATGAGGGATAATAAATATTCAGCTTGACTTTCTTGGCGAGGATCTGTTATTGGATACAAAATATAGACTGTTTGATGTCATAACCTCAATGCCCATCTGGCTTGAAGTTAGAATACCGTGAAACGGGATTCAAAGTGAATGCTGAGATTTCCGCTGCTTTTTCATAGTGTGACTGTGAGAATTTCCATAACCGAGCCTATGTGCAGTATTTGCCCGGGATTGGGTTCGAGATTCACTGCTATGAGCAATCCAAAAATGCAATAACATTACATACTGTGCTTTTGACAATGCCAACATTGCCATCGTGAATCGGGGGCTGGATTCACCATTTTGGAGGCTAAGTGCAGACGCCAGCGTGGGAAATGTGATTTATGATGGAAAAATCAGTGCCGATCCCTCACCCATCCTGTGACTGGTGAGGGCTAGCAGCCGCGCCCAATAACACTCCCGGCTCCCATGAGAGAATGGGAGAATGGCCGGGTCCGTGGCCGCGCATGCGCACAGCGTACAGTCGTGCTGTAAAACATCGCGTGGGCTGTGCATGGACCCGACTTGCCAAATACTGTCCCCTGGCCTCACCCTGGCCACCTCCCACCAGCCCCCCTGGCCTTGTGGAAGCCCCCCAGCCCGGCCAGCAGGTACTGGTTTAGCTCACTGGGCTAAATCGCTGGCTTTCAAAGCAGACCACGTAGGACAGCAGCACGGTTCGATTCCCGTACCAGCCTCCCCGGACAGGCGCCGGAATGTGGCGACGAGGGGCTTTTCACAGTAACTTCATTGAAGCCTACTCGTGACAATAAGCGATTTTCATTTTTCACTACTCCTGGCCGACTGTGGCAGCATGGCGGCACTGGATACAGTCAGCAGCCGCCAGGTCGGGTACGGGATCGCAAAGACCACAAGGGAACCACACCATTGGGAATCGGCCATCGGCGGTGGTGAATCGCGGAGGCCCCGGAGGATAGAAAGCCAGGCCCGCTAATGATATGCCAGTGGTCCTTAAACACCGTGCAATGGGCAATGCATTTACGCCATTTTCGGGGTGCTGGAGGAAACCGATTTGGTGTCAAACCGGCACCTACCATGATTTTGGCGTCGGTTCACGATTTCGGCATGGCCCATGGTGAATCCCATCCCTAATGTTTCCATTAAGATTGATAACAGCTGTTAATGATGTGTAAGCATTTGAAAGTTGACATTGGAATTGTTGTCGCTTTGCACTGTTTGCGGACACTATGAATGTCACCCCAATGGACGATCTATTGTTTGGCAAATAAATGTTTCTCTTTCCTTGTCCTTTTCCTCCAATTACTCCTCTGCTCCTATAATTACGACACAAGATTTCGAGTGTGAATTGGAGCCTTGTGAATGGGGAACAGTGTGCGGGAAGAGTATTCTTTCCATCTCCAGACACATTATATACGGAAACTACTAAACATTTTAAGAGGGATATTGTTGTGACTACATTAAATAGGTAAAATTTAGTCTTCAATAACAGATCTGGAACAGAATCTCTGCTTTCCCCACGAATGTCGCTATGCGTTGGAGACCTTGGACCATATTGTCATGTATCAGGTTGGTGTCAGCATCGGGAAGAGAATCAAAAACTAATTGAGAACAGGCAATCTTCGTTATCCATTCCTAAATCCATACATTGTGTGAATGACTTATGTGAGTTAGTACGTTTCAGCGAATTGAATCCATGTTTGCCAAAAACAGGAACGACAAGCAATGTAATGAAATTCGAAATCCATGTATTTTACTGTTATTGTAATTTAATTGCATTAATAAAAGTGCGTAATGGATATTTCACACCATTCCTTAACTCCTCTCTAAATTTACTTTGGGTCCCCGCATAAATAAACGGATTGACACAGGAACTCAAAAGCTGAAGCATAAGTCCACTTTCTTCCAGAATATAATTTGATTTCTTTAAATTTGAACCTTCTAAGTAAATAACGCTCGCAATTCGGACATAAAGGAAAGTAACAACAGCTAGCAAATACAATAGAATGAAGCTGCCCGATATGGCGAAGAGTAAAATAATGGACTTTCTCCTCTTCTCCATCTCTGGGTCATTTTTATTCTCTCCGTTGCTGAGGGCTCGGAGTCTCCTGCGAGCTTGATTGGCTGCAACAATGTGCCTGACGGTCAAAACATTGAGCAGCAAAATAAGGACAAATGGGAGACAAGGTATTAAAACGGCATTTATGCTGTCATATGCGATCCAACCGGGTGAAGTATAAAACACTGCTGTTAACTTACAGTACCGGGGTGTATTGTTAATGATGACAGAAGGTTCACAAGCAAAGTACAAGGGAATTTTTTTAGCACAGTGCAAAACACAGACAATTCCTATAACAATAGCTGCTGTTTTCTTTGTGCAGTATTTGATTTTAATCTGCTGGCAACAAATGGCTACTGATCGATCAAAGGTAAAAGCGACTGTTAACCAGACAGAAGAGTCTCTGACACCATATATTAGCACAAGACTGAGAGCAAAGGCAGGAGTGATGGAGAGGAAACTGAATGGGAAATATGTACCCACAATCCGGTTCATCAGCACAGCCAGGATCATGACCAGCAGATCTGTCACGGCCATGGACATCAAGTAGTATGTGATGCATCCGGAAAGACCGCATCTTCCTCGAGCCAGGATCACAATTACTGCCAAATTAGCTATGAGAGAGAAATATTGCTAGTGACTATGAACTCATGGTACATGAATATTGAACAGACATTCCACTGGAGAAAACTGATACGAGTGTAGCAAATCCTCGATACTGTTATGGACACCAAGGAGGTTTACCAGCTCAGACCAATAGTGAACATAAGAACATAAGAACATAAGAACATAAGAACTAGGAGCAGGAGTAGGCCATCTGGCCCCTCGAGCCTGCTCCGCCATTCAATTAGATCATGGCTGATCTTTTGTGGACTCAGCTCCACTTTCCGGCCCGAACACCATAACCCTTAATCCCTTTATTCTTCAAAAAACTATCTATCTTTACCTTAAAAACATGTAATGAAGGAGCCTCAACTGCTTCACTGGGCAAGGAATTGCATAGATTCACAACCCTTTGGGTGAAGAAGTTCCTCCTAAACTCAGTCCTAAATCTACTTCCCCTTATTTTGAGGCTATGTCCCCTAGTTCTGCTGTCACCCGCCAGTGGAAACAACCTGCCCGCATCATAGAACATAGAACATAGAACGATACAGCGCAGTACAGGCCCTTCGGCCCTCGATGTTGCACCGACATGGAAAAAATCTAAAGGCCATCTAACCTACACTATGCCCTTATCATCCATATGCTTATCCAATAAATTTTTAAATGCCCTCAATGTTGGCGAGTTCACTACTGTTGCAGGTAGGGCATTCCACGGCCTCACCACTCTTTGCGTAAAAAACCCACCTCTGACCTCTGTCCTATATCTATTACCCCTCAATTTAAGGCTATGTCCCCTCGTGCTAGCCACCTCCATCCGCGGGAGAAGGCTCTCGCTGTCCACCCTATCTAACCCTCTGATCATTTTGTATGCCTCTATTAAGTCACCTCTTAACCTTCTTCTCTCTAACGAAAACAACCTCAAGTCCATCAGCCTTTCCTCATAAGATTTTCCCTCCATACCGGGCAACATCCTGGTAAATCTCCTCTGCACCCGTTCCAAAGCTTCCACGTCCTTCCTATAATGAGGCGACCAGAACTGTACGCAATACTCCAAATGCGGCCGTACTAGAGTTTTGTACAACTGCAACATGACCTCATGGCTCCGGAACTCAATCCCTCTACCAATAAAGGCCAACACACCATAGGCCTTCTTCACAACCCTATCAACCTGGGTGGCAACTTTCAGGGATCTATGTACATGGACACCAAGATCCCTCTGCTCATCCACACTACCAAGAATTTTACCATTAGCCAAATATTCCGCATTTCTGTTATTCTTTCCAAAGTGAATCACCTCACACTTCTCCACATTAAACTCCATTTGCCACCTCTCAGCCCAGCTCTGCAGCTTATCTATGTCCCTCTGTAACATGCAACATCCTTCCGCACTGTCTACAACTCCACCGACTTTAGTGTCGTCTGCAAATTTACTCACCCATCCTTCTGCGCCCTCCTCTAGGTCATTTATAAAAATGACAAACAGCAACGGCCCCAGAACAGATCCTTGTGGTACGCCACTCGTAACTGAACTCCATTCTGAACATTTCCCATCAACTACCACTCTCTGTCTTCTTTCAACTAGCCAATTTCTGATCCACATCTCTAAATCACCCTCAATCCCCAGCCTCCGTATTTTCTGCAATAGACGACCGTGGGGAACCTTATCAAACGCTTTACTGAAATCCATATACACCACATCAACTGCTCTACCCTCGTCTACCTGTTCAGTCACCTTCTCAAAGAACTCGATAAGGTTTGTGAGGCATGACCTACCCTTCACAAAACCATGCTGACTGTCCCTAATCATATTATTCCTATCTAGATGATTATAAATTGTATCTTTTATAATCCTCTCCAAGACTTTACCCACCACAGACGTTAGGCTCACCGGCCTATAGTTACCGGGGTTATCTCTACTCCCCTTCTTGAACAAAGGGACCACATTTGCTATCCTCCAGTCCTCTGGCACTATTCCTGTAGCCAATGATGACCTAAAAATCAAAGCCAAAGGCTCAGCAATCTCTTCCCTGGCTTCCCAGAGAATCCTAGGATAAATCCCATCTGGCCCCGGGGACTTATCTATTTTCACCTTGTCCAGAATTGCCAACACTTCTTCCCTACGCACCTCAATGCCATCTATTCTAATATCCTGGGTCTCAGCATTCTCCTCCACAATATTATCTTTTTCTTGAGTGAATACTGCCGAAAAGTATTCATTTAGTATCTTGCTTATCTCCTCAGCCTCCACACACAACTTCCCACCACTGTCCTTGACTGGCCCTACTCTTACCCTAGTCATTCTTTTATTCCTGACATACCTATAGAAAGCTTTTGGGTTTTCCTTGATCCTACCTGCCAAAGACTTCTCATGTCCCCTCCTTGCTCGTCTCAGCTCTCTCTTTAGATCCTTCCTCGCTTCCTTGTAACTATCAAGCGCCCCAACTGAAACTTCATGCCTCATCTTCACATAGGCCTCCTTCTTCCTCTTAACAAGTGATTCCACTTCTTTGGTAAACCACGGTTCCCTCGCTCGACCCCTTCCTCCCTGCCTGACTGGTACGTACTTATCAAGAACATGCAATAGCTGTTCCTTGAACAAGATCCACATATCCAGTGTGCCCAACCCTTGCAGCCTACTTCTCCAACCAACACATCCTAAGTCATGTCTAATGGCATCATAATTGCCCTTCCCCCAGCTATAACTCTTGCCCTGCGGGGTATACTTATCCCTTTCCATCACTAATGTAAAGGTCACCGAATTGTGGTCACTGTTTCCAAAGTGCTCACCTACCTCCAGATCTAACACCTGGCCTGGTTCATTACCCAAAACCAAATCCAATGTGGCCTCGCCTCTTGTTGGCCTGTCAACATATTGTGTCAGGAAACCCTCCTGCACACATTGTACAAAGAATGACCCATCTAATGTACTCGAACTATATCTTTTCCAGTCAATATTTGGAAAGTTAAAGTCTCCCATAACAACTACCCTGTTACTTTCGCTCTTTTCCAGAATCATCTTCGCCATCCTTTCCTCTACATCCCTAGAACTATTAGGTGGCCTATAGAAAACTCCCAACAGGGTGACCTCTCCTTTCCTGTTTCTAACCTCAGCCCATACTACCTCAGAAGAAGAGTCCCCATCTAGCATCCTTTCCACCACCGTAATACTGTCCTTGACTAGCAGCGCCACACCTCCCCCTCTTTTGCCCCCTTCTCTGAGCTTACTAAAACACCTAAACCCCGGAACCTGCAACAACCATTCCTGTCCCTGCTCTATCCATGTCTCTGAAATGGCCACAACATCGAAGTCCCAGGTACCAACCCATGCTGCCAGTTCCCCTACCTTATTTCGTATACTCTATCCTATCTATTCCCTTCATAATTTTAAATGTTTCTATAAGATCCCCCCTCATCCTTCTATATTCCAACGAGTACAGTCCCAGTCTACTCAACCTCTCCTCGTAATCCAACCCCTTCAGCTCTGGGATTAACCTAGTGAATCTCCTCTGCACACCCTCCAGCGCCAGTACGTCCTTTCTCAAGTAAGGACGTCCTTTCTCAAGATGTAACTTTATACTTTCTGACTCATTTGCATGAAATACAAACAATTCTTCTCACACTCACTGGTTAAAGACAGGACAAGAATCTTCCGGAATATTGGAACATTGAAGCAACACAATATTATAGAGTCTTGGGAATTAGGCAGAAAGGCATCAGATAAAAATCCACAGAGGTAAATACAAAATGCTTTCCATGTGGCTAATTCCTGGAAAAATTGTCTTTGCAGAAAATCGTTTGAAACGGAAATGAACGTGACCACAGAATTTTAAATTATAACGACTTGAAAATGACACAGCAGTGATTCACGGGTGCATGGAACGCTCCCAACAATTACAGTCAATTGTAAAGGAGTTAGGAGATCTCTCGCTTCGGAGCCAAATGTCATATCCTCAAACCCGACTTCAGCACTGAGAGAATGTTGCACTTCCCAGAACGACATATTTTATCCAGGCCAATAAACTGAGGACCCTCGTTAACGTGCTGCACAGATTTAAAAAGTGGACGCGGTTCATAATCCAGCACAATGTAAACAAAAAAATAATGCAGGCAGATCTGTCTATATATATTGTTACAAGTACGGTAATTGTGTAATTATTCAGTGACCGCGACAGTGCCAGTAACACAATAGCAATACACAGTGGTAATAGTGTGAAACTTAACCCTTCATAAAGATGTCGATTATAAATAGAAGTACATTACCCAACTACTGTGGTTAAGGAAAGATGGTTCATTGTTAAACATATAATTCTACAGGAAACGAGAAGAAGCTCTGATAAACGGGATAAATGATTGTAACAGGACCGCAAATATAGTAATCGCATCAGTAAATGCACTACATTGTATTGTTAAAATGGAGCTTACAATTAACATGATTTCCTTAACGTGAAAACGTGATATTACAGAAGGCGTCACAAAAGA
The DNA here is from genome assembly GCF_902713615.1 of Scyliorhinus canicula. Taxonomy (NCBI): domain Eukaryota; kingdom Metazoa; phylum Chordata; class Chondrichthyes; order Carcharhiniformes; family Scyliorhinidae; genus Scyliorhinus; species Scyliorhinus canicula. The sequence goes on along the minus strand of NC_052162.1, from coordinate 104,831,223 downwards.
GAGGTGTTGCAATAAAATGAACCGATCATGCTTTTTAACGGGTGAAAGAATACCCTCCGATGGAAAAACACTGCTGCTAAACGAGAGCCCTGAGGAGCTAAAATAAGAAAGCAATATAAAAGATTAAACAATGATTCCTGTGACTAATTCTTAATGAAAGGTGTTTACCTGGAATCCCGATCGCTGCAAGGACGGGATAGTAAATGACAAAAACCAGACCTTTTGGTAATCCATGCATTTCTGTCAGCAGTTGTCCTATGCGACTTTGTTGTACACCACAATTAACTATAGGCACATTTATAAGCCCAGCCAGGCTCCAGGGAGATAATTTGATCTGTTAGGATAATTGCACTGATTGAAACAAACAAATTCGCGCTGTGGATGCCTTGAAAATGCTTTTTTAAAAATTGAACATTGTATTGAATTATCAAATATAAAAAGTAATATACATTTGACAAAGATATACATAATATATATTACATAAACACAAAAATAAGAATCAAAAGTAGTAAAGTAACTAACGAGCATAATGGAACAAGGAACTCCTATTACTAAACATTAAAAAAAATGATTGTACCCAATTTTTTCCCCAATTAAGGGGCAATTTAGCGTGGCCAATCCACCTAATCTGCATATCTTTGGGATTTTGGGGGTGAAACCCATGCAAACACGGGGAGAATGTCCTCCTATTACTAAACTAACCCCGAATATTTCAATCCCCCTAACCCTCAAAGTGGTCAGACCTTTAAAGAAAGAAGTGGATGGCCTCCATCTCTGGTTGAACATCCCCACTGAGCCTCTGACAGTATCGTTGACCATTTCCAGATACAAAACCAAAATCATATCTTCCACCCATGCGGATGCCTTGGGTGGTGAGGGAGATCTCCAGTTGAGTAATAGTCACCTGGCTATTAAGGAAGGAAAGGCAAGAACATCTGTCCGAGTAGATGACGAGAGTACGAAACACCAAAGAACCAGCGGGCAAGGTTCTAGGGATATCTGCAAAATCGCCGATATTCTGTGATAAAGGTAACCCAGTATCCAGAAAAGCTAGACAAGACCAAAACACAAGTGTGTGGTTAGCCCGTGTAAGTGAACAGTAGTCACACTTGTTCTGCACATCTCGAAAGAATCCATTCATTCTAGCGTTTGTCCAATACGTTCTATGGAGTACTTTAAACGGAACCAAACTCAGTCTGGCACAGGATGAAGTGGAGTTCACCCGGTAGACGGCTTCTCTCCAAACCTCCTCAGTAAGTACAGAGCTTACCTCCCCCACCCATTTCTCATATACTCTATCCAAAGGGGCTGGATCTCAAGTTAGAATGCGGCTGTACAGATTTGAAATTGACCTCTCTCTCCTGCTGCGCCGAGGCCTTTTCCTTCAGGGGAGACGGAGGGGTCAGGGGGGAGGAGGGAAAGAATTTACATGAAAAATCCTGAATTTGAAAGAAACGAAAAATGTTGTGACCAGTCAGATTGCACCTGTCTGTGAGTTTTTCAACGCTGGCAAAACCTCCATCCAGTAATAAATCCGGAAAGTGCCCCAGACCTCCCGTTCTCCAGGACCTGAAGCATGGGTCCAAGCTCGAAACCATGAAGAGGTGGGTATCGTATTTCGCGACAAGTGAGGACAGTGAAAGAAGGCTGAAGTCCTGGCGGAACGTTTAACAAAACCTAAGGGTGGAAATCACCACAAGGCTCTAGGAAAGACCTACAGGGAAAAGGACAGTGGCACAGGGCCAACCTCTACTCTAACATCACCTGCTTCCTACAAATAAAATATATTGACTTCTCTATCAAAATGTGTCCCAGCTACGTCTACCTCTTTTGCATGAGATACGGAACACTCATGTTTTTCAATATCTCACCCCTCACTTACCTAATGTTGTCCATGGCTAAATTCACTGTGTCTTAACCCATAAACAGTGGATAAATGACTTTGAGACAGTTTATAAAACAAAACAATATTTATTCGCATGCACACAATATTTATTCACATGTACACATAACCACAATATGGTTATTCAATCACACACTCCAATCATAATTTACACAATACACAAATAGTTCCAAGATCTTAACTTATCCTGGCAGTGACCGACAAGTGCTAGGCAGATACAGGCCTGTTATCTGTGATCGCAGTTTTGTAGTCTCTGTTAGTTGGTTATCAATCTGGTTCTCTTCTGGCTCTGTTCTTCATTCTGTTGGGAACGTGGATCGTCTCCTGTGGAAGTCATCGTTTGTGGCAGGAGCAGTGCTCCGAAAGCTGGTCATTCGAAACAATCCTGTTGGACTTGAACCTGGTGTTGTAAGACTTCTTACAGTCCAAATATATGTAGGTTCGGTGGAATGATCATGCCAAATTGCCCTTAGTGTTCAAAAACGTTAGGTGGTGTTATTGGGTTACGGGATCGGGTGGCGGTGTAAGTGGGGTGCACTTTCCAAGGGCCGGTGCAGACTCGATGGGCCAAAGGGCCTCCTTCTGCACTGTAAAGTCTATGATCTGAGAGGGCACTATTCACTCTACTTGACCCTGCACCACTACCCACGTATCCTGAAACAACCTTTCCCAGATCACTCACTAAATTAAATTGCAATTAAATTGGAGGAAATTAAACAGGTTGTTCTGATTCTCCGCCCTACTCACCATCAAGGCCTCAAACAATACTTCTAGACAAAAGATTTGGTTTTCGTGACTATGCTTTACACTCGCCTCAAGATGCAGTCCCAACTAGACTGTGCAGAAGAAACTGAGATAGTAGGATTTTTTTAAAGAACATTTCCCATCAGTCCACAAAAAGTCTGCACATCTTTACCGTGTGTGCGTGGGTTTCCTCCGGGTGCTCCGGTTTCCTCCCACAGTCCAAAGATGTGCAAGTTAGGTGCATTGGACATGATAAATTGCCCTTAGTGTCCAAAATTGCCCTTAGTGTTGGGTGGGGCTCCTGGGTTATGGGGATAGGGTGGAGGTGTTAACCTTGGGTAGGGTGCTCTTTCCAGGAGCCGGTGCAGACTTGATGGGCCGAATGGCCTCCTTCTGCACTGTCAATTCTATGATGGTCATGCTGAGTTCCTGACTGCATGCCAGTCTAGTTATAATAACAATCTTTATTATTGTCACAAGCAGGCTTACATTAACACTCCAATGAAACCACTGTGAAATCCCCCTAGTCACCACACTCAGGCGGCTGTTTGGGTACGCTGAGGAGAATTCGTTCTCCACAGATGCTGTCTGGTCGATTGAACATTTTCTGTTTCATTCCGGTCAAATTGATTGTATTATGGAAATGCTTAGCTCAACGCAGTTAATCACAAATTCTTCAATCTAGTTCTCCATGGCTCCATGATCTGTGGAATATTCCAATTTTGTTACGTTCATTTGAGGCCTGCCAAAGCCCACCACAATGACTGGGAATAGAATCAGGTGTGCACGTTTGCGTTTTCTGTGGCCAGAAGAAATCAAACACGTTTCCTTCTGATGCTGCGTGTCGAAACTCAGTACACTTACATTCCGTAAACATAGGGCCCAGCTGAACCCGATTCTAGATATTAACATAGAACATAGAACAGTACAGCCCTCGCTGTTGTGCCGAGCATTGTCCAAAACCAATATCAAGCTATCCCATTCCCTGTCATTCTGGTGTGCTCCATGTGCCTATCCAATAACTGCTTGAAAGTTCCTAAAGTGTCCGACTCCACTATCACAGCAGGCAGTCCATTCCACATCCTAACCATGCTCTGAGTAAAGAACCTACCTCAGACATCTCTCCTATATTTCCCACCCTGAACCTTATAGATATGCCCCTTGTAACAGCTACATCCACCCGAGGAAATAGTCTCTGAACGTCCACTCTTTCTATCCCCCTCATCATCTTGTTAACCTCTATTAAGTCGCCTCTCATCCTCCTCCGCTCCAATGAGAAAAGCCCTAGCTCCCTCAACCTTACCTCATAAGACCTATCCTGCAAACCAGGCAGCATCCTGGTAAATCTCCTTTGCACCCTTTCCAATGCTTCCACATCCTTCCTATAATGAGGTCACCAGAACTGCACACAATACTCCAAATGTGGTCTCACCAGGGTCATGTATAGTTGCAGCATAACCCCGCAGCTCTTAAACTCAAGGCCTCTGTTAATAAACGTGAACACACTATAGGCCTTCTTCACGGCTCTATCCACTTGAGTAGCAAACTTCAGACATCTGTGGACATGAACCCCAAGAGATCTCTGTTCCTCCACATTCCTCAGAACCCTGCCGTTGACCCTGTAATCGCTTTCAATTTTTTTTCTACCAAAATGAATCACCTCGCATTTACCAGGGTTAAACTCCATCTGCCATTTTTCGGCCCAGCTCTGCATCCTATCAATGTCTCTTTGCAGCCTACAACAGCCCGCCACCTCATCCACTACTCCACCAATCTTGGTGTCATCGGCAAATGTACTGACCAACCCTTCAGCCCCTTCCTCCAAGTCATTGATAAAGATCTCAAATAGCAGAGGACCCAGCACTGATCTCTGTGGTACACCACTGGTAACTGGTCTCCAGTCTGAAAATTTTCCATCCACCACCACACTCTGTCTTCTATGTGATGGCCAGTTACTTATCCAATTGGCCAAATTTCCATCTATCCCACACCTCCTTACTTTCTTCATAAGCCGACCATGGGAACCTTGTCAAACGCCTTATTAAAATCTATGTATATAATATCAACTGCTGTACCTTCATCTACATACTTAGTTACCTCCTCAGAGAAGTCAATCAAATTTGTGAGGCAAGAATCCGTGTTGACTATCCCAGATTAAGCTGCATCTTTCCAAATGGTCATAAATCCTATCCTTCAGGACCTTTTCCATTAACTTCCCGAACACCGCAGTAAGACTAACCGGCCTATAATTACCATAATTCCTATTCCCTTTCTTGAACAGAAGAACAACATTCGCCACTCTCCAGTCCTCTAGCACTATCCCATTGGACAGTGAGGACTCAAATATCAAAGCCAAAGGCTCTGCAATCTCATCCCTTGCGTCCCAAAGAATTTTTGGATATATCCCATCTGGCCCAGGGGACTTGTCGACCATAAGGTTTTTCAAAATTGCTAATGCATCCTTTCTCAGAACATCTACCTCCTCCAGCCTACCCGCCTGTAACACAATCTCATCCTCAAAAGCATGGCCCCTCTCCTTGGTGAACACTGAAGAAAAGTATTAATTCAACGCCTCTCCTATTTCTTCTGACTCCATGCACAAGTTCTCATTACTATCCTTGACTGGCCCTAACGTCACCCTGGTCATTGTTTTATTTCTCACATAAGTGTAAAACGCCTTGGGGTTTTCCTTGATCCGACCCGCCAAGGACTTCTCCTAGCTCTCCTAAGCCCCTTTTTTTTAAAGCTAATTCCTTGCTACCTTGTAACACTCAAGTGACCCAACTGAACCTTGTTTTCGCATCCTTACATACACTTCCCTTTTCCCCTTGACAAGACATTCAACCTCTTTTGTGAACCATGGTTCCCTCACACGGCCATTTCCTCCCTGTCTGACAGGGACATACTTATCAAGGACACGCAATACTTGTTCCTTGAACATGCTCCACTTTTCATTTGTGCCCTTCCCTGACAGTTTCTGTTCCCATCAAATGCTCTGTACTTCTTGCCTTATCGCATCATAATTACCCCTCCCCTAATTATAACCTTGCCCAGTCGTATGGCCCTATCCCTCTCCATTGCAATAGTGAAAGACACCGAATTGTGGTCACTATCTTCAAAAGTGCTCTCCCACAAACAAATCTAACACTTGGCCCAGTTCATTACCCAGTACCAAATCCAATGTGCCCCCCCCCCCCCCCCCCCCCCCCCCCCCCCCGCCTTTGTCGGCCTATCCACATATTGTGTCAGGAAACCCTCCTGCACACACTGTACAAAAACGGCCCTATCTGACCTATAGGGGTTCCAAAAATCACCCATGAGATCTCCACACCTATCCATAATCTGTTTTGCAATTTCTTGCTCCACATCTCTATTACTATTTGGGGGCCTACAGAAAACTCCTAACAACGTGGCCGCTCCTTTCCTATTTCTAACTTCGGCCCATATTACCTCAGTTCAGATCCCCTTCGAACTGCCTTTCTGCAGCCGTTAAACTGTCCCTGTTCTAACCATGTCTCCGTAATGGCCACAACATCGTATTTCCAAGTACCAATCCATGCTTCAAGTTCACCGACCTTATTCCGGATGCTCCTTGCATTGAAGTAGACACACTTCAACCACCTTTCTGTCTGCTGATACACTCCTGTGACCGTGATACCCTCCTCAGTACCTGACTACACTCAACACTTGCTTCTGGACTACAGCTCGTTTTCCCATCCCCCTGTCAAATTAGTTAAACCTCCCCCCCCCCCCCCCCAAAGCTCCATAGCAAATTTCCCTCCCAGGATATTGATGCCCCTCTGGTTCAGGTGCAAACCGTCCTGTCTGTACAGGTTCCACCTCTCCATGAATGTGCTCCAATTATCACGTAACTGAAACCCTCCCTCCTACACCATCCCTGCAGCCACGTGTTCATCTGAACTCTCTCCCTGTTCCTCACCTCGCTAGCACGTAGAGCCGTTCTAGTACCAGGTGGTATGTGGGGTGTCGGTTATTTAGCCCCTTTACAATAATTAATGACGGGTAATGATCTGTGGCGATCATTGCACAAACTGCCATCAGAGTTTAGAATCCAATAGTCAGTTGCTGAGGGAAAAATCTCCATGTCTGTGGATGTGCACCAGCGTTCCATCATATTATCCAGCTCCCTTTCAAAACAACTCGACTGATTGGCGCCCCATTGAAGTAGTCAAACTTCAAATATGTACACTCTGGAGCACCGTGGCTGACATGCCTAGCATCTAGCCAATAAATATGTGCATATGTCGCTCGTGGCGAAGTGCCAATGTTACTGTGTTGCTGAACTGACGGCAGAAGCTAATGCCCTTTTGGCATCAGTTACCGCACCTGGCCGAGTTCACGGTCAATTTCAGCCCCACTTAACACAGATTCACACCACAATTGAACGAGCTAATAATTCTTTCAAAAATATGCAAAGTTGCAAAGTCCTTGACGCTTGGCTGACCAATAAATACACCCACCAGGTTTGGAATTAAAACACAATTACTGTTTATTAATAGCAAAAACTGAAATGAAATATGCAACGAATGAAACTGGCTAAATATTATCTAATTCCTGTAAGTGTAACTTTCCCCCACACTCTACGCACACACGACAGACAAGCACAGAGGGAAAGCACAGTAAACTAATACAATTAACGGGCCTGACCGGGTATTTTCTGGGGCGTCCGCGATTCTCTGCCTCCATCGGATTCCAGGCACGGACCATCATTGCCTGGGCCTTTAATGCAGCCATCTTGCTACGCATCCCACTGACCACCAACATTGGTCCCTGGTTCTGCGGAGTGACTCTGGCCATATGGGTACCCCCACCGCAGCAGCACTGCACCCCCTACACCCCATCCTCCACCATAATACCCCCCCCCCCAACTGGCATGACCCAGCGTGCCCCAGGGTAACACCCACAGTAGCATGCAGAAGACCCACACCCATGCAGAAGAGCGCCTGATGGGGTCTGGGGAGCGTGCTGTTGGCATGGGCAGTGCTAGTCAATGGAAGCCCTGGCAGCAGGGCTGGGTGCCTGGGCCATCATGGAGACCGTTGGACCTGGTTGGGCAAGTGGGTACGCACCATGCTACAATGTCGCCTTTCATGCCGTGCAGATAATTGATATTGAAATTCATCCAGCAATGGTGGCCTTCCACCTAGTCGCTGCAACCCTCGGGGACGCATTGACGCTATAGGAGCTGGAGCTGCTCGAGGTGCAGGAATCAACAGCAGTGGAGCTTCTTCCAGAAGACCAGGAGGCAACCAGTGAGGATGGACAGACGGCCATCCAAACGGCTGAGGATGAGGAGGTACAAAGGAGGCACCACATGAGGCCTCACAATTACAGGAAGTGTCTGTCATTCGAGGAACTGCTGGACTAGACATGCCATCGAAGTCTCCGGCTGAGCAGATGGACAGTGCGACATATCTGCCAGACCATGGTGCACCTGGCACCACGGACGAATGGGGGAGGACACCATCTCCCGGTTGTCCTGGAATTCTATGCAACAGAGTGGGGACATGCCCGGGCTCTCACAGAGCCTGGTGCACAGGTGCATCTGTGCCATCACTGAGGCCCGATATGCGGTGCATCCATTTCAACATGGACCGAGCTCGCCAGGATGCCCGGGCAGCGGTATTCACTGCCATCGATGAGAAGCCGTGGGTCCAGTGGGCGATGACGGGATGCATGTCACACTACAAGTACCTGCAGATAACAGACCAATCTTCACAAACCAAAATGGGTTTCACTCGATGAACATCCAGCTGGTGTATGACCATGAGATGCGCATCATGCACGTCTCCGCCTGAACCTCGGGCAATGTGCATAACACCTTCATCCTAGCACACGCGAAGGCCCCTGGCCTCTTTGAGTCGCATCCTTGGCTGTGGGGTTGGCACCTGGGTGACAGGGGTTATCCGGTCATGGCTGATGATGCCTCTGCCGAAGCTGCAGACCAGCGTGGAGACTTTTTACAACGATGCCCATGCAGAGACCAGGGCATGATTGAGGAGTGCTTCGGCATCCTGAAGACGCAGTTCAGGTGCCTGGACTGTTCTGGAGGGGCCCTCCAGTGTGACACTGGATTGGTCGCCCTCATCGTAGTGACCTGCTGCATCCTGCACTACATCACGCAGCAGAGGAGAGACACGCTGGAAGAGGAGGATGAATGCTAGTTTTCATTCGACGAGGAAGATGCAGGGATGGGAGAACAAGAATGGACAAGACATGGGGGCTGTGCAGGCACGGGAGGCCGCACAAAGTGCACACCTGGCGTCGACGCAGATGGGATGATCATATCGCCTGCAGATTCACCGACTAGGGGGTGAACTGGCCAGGGGCATGGACACAACACTCCATCCCCAGATCCCCAGCTGGCACCCCACCCACCCTGGCAAACCCAGGAGAGGAGCTGGAGATTTAAAAGCACGGGAGACGAGCCGCAGATTGAAAAGCACGGAAGAGGAGCCAAAGATATAAAAGCGGGAGAGGAGCCAGAGATTTTAAAGCAGGAGAGGAGCCAGAGATTTAAAAGCGGGAGAGGAGCCGGAGATTTAATAGCGTGGCAGAGGAGCCGGAGATTTAAAAGTGGGAGAGGAGCCGGATATTTTAAAGCGCGGGAGAGGAGCCACCTCCTCTAACCTAAGGGGTTGAGTGAATATCAGATAAGCTCTTTCTTTCTTTCTTTTTCTTGTTTTATCCGCAAGTTATCTCGAGGGGATGGCAGGGAAGGCAATGCAATGTTCCTCCTGCAGAATGTTTGAGGTGAGGGACACTGTCAGTGTCACTGCTGATTTCACCTGTGGGAAGTGCATCCGTCTCCAGCTCCTCAAAAACCACGTTAGGGAGCTGGAGCTCGATGAAATTCGAATCATTCGGGAGGCAGAGGTAGTCATAGATAGAAGCTTCAGGGATGTAGTTACTCTGAAGAAGGAAGAGAGATGGGTGACGGTGAGTGTGGCTGGGATCAAGCAGCCAGTATAGGGATCCCCTGTGGTCGTTCCCCTGAGTAACAAGTATACCGCTTTTGATACTGGGGGGGGGTGGGGGGGGGGGGACTTACCAGGGATAAGCCATGGGGTACAGGTCTCTGGCACAGAGTCTGTCCCTGTTGCTCAGAAGGGAAGGGGGCGGGGGGAGGAGAAGAGTATTAGTCATTGGCGACTCCAAAGTTAGGTGACAGATAGGAGATTCTGTGGGAACGAGAGACGCCAGTCTGTGATGTCTCGGATAGTGTTTTCGGGATCCTTAAGGGGAAGGGGGAGCAGCTCCAAGTCGTGGTCCACATAGGCACCAACAACACAGGTAGGAAAAGGGATGGTGATGTAAGGCAGGTATTCAGGGAGCTCGTGTGGAATCTTAGAGCTAGAACAAACAGTTATTATCTCTGGGTTGTTACCCCTGCCACGTGCTAGAGAGACGAGGAATAGGGTAAGAGAACTGTTGAACACATGGCTACAGGGATGGTGCAGGAGGGAGGGATTCAGATACCTGGGTAATTGGGGCTCATTCTGGGGTAGGTGGGACCTCTACAAACGGGATGGTCTACACCTGAACCAGAGGGGTATCAATATCATGGGGGGGGGGAAATTTTCTGCTGCTGTTCGGGAGGGTTTAAATTAATTCAGCCGAGGGATGGGAACCTGAACTGTAGCTCCAATATACAGGAGGTTGAGGGTAGTGAGGTCATGAGTAAGATTTCAAGGTTGCAGGATTGTACCGGCATGCAGGAACATGGTTTGAAGTGTGTCTACTTCAACGCCAAGAGCATCCGGAATAAGGTGGGTGAACTTGCAGCATTGCTTGGTACCTGGGACTTCGATGTTGTGGCCATTTCGGAGACATGGATAGAGCAGGGACAGGAATGGTTGTTGCAGGTTCCAGCGTTCAGATGTTTCAGTAAGCTCAGGGAAGGTGGTAAAAGAGGGGGAGGTGTGGCATTGTTAGTCAAGGACAGTATTCCGGTGGTGGAAAGGACGTTTGCTGAGGACTCGTCTACTGAGGTACTGTGGGCTGAGGTTAGAAACAGAAAGGGAGAGGTCACCCTGTTGGACGTTTTCTATAGGCCTCCGAAAGGTTCCAGAGATGTAGAGGAAAGGATTGCAAAGATGATTCTGTATAGAAGTGAAAGTAATAGGGTAGTTGTTATTGGGGGACTTTAACTTTCCAAATATTGACTGGAAATGCGTCCGAGTACATTAGATGGGTCCGTTTTGGTCCAATGTGTGCAGGAGGGTTTCCTGACACAGTATGTAGATAGGCCAACAAGAGGTGATGCCACATTGGATTTGGTACTGGGTAATGAACCAGGCCAGCTGTTAGATTTGGAGGTAGGTGAGCACTTTGATGATAGTGACCACAATTCAGTTATGTTTACTTTAGCAATGGAAAGGGATAGATATATACCGCAAGGCAAGAGTTATAGCTGGGAGAAAGGCAATTATGATGCGCTGAGGCAAGACTTAGGATGCATAGGATGGGGAAGGAAACTGCAGGGGATGGGCACAATTGAAATGTGGAGCTTGTTCAAGGGGCAGCTACTGCGTGTCCTTGATAAGTATGTACCTGTCAGGCAGGGAGGAAGTGGTCGAGCAAGGGAACCGTGGTTTACTAAAGCAGTTGAATGACTTTTCAAGAGGAAGAAGGAGGCTTATGTAAAGATGAGACGTGAAGGTTCAGTTAGGGCGCTTGAGAGTTACAAGTTAGCCAGGAAGGACCTAAAGAGAAAGCTAAGAAGAGCCAGGAGGGGACATGAGAAGTCCTTGGCAGGTAGGATCAAGGAAAACCCTAAAGATTTTTCCAGGTATGTCAGGAATAAAACAATGACTGGCGTCAGAGTAGGGCCAGTCAAGGACAGTAGTGGGAAGTTGTGCTTCGAGTCCGAGGAGGTAGGAGAGGCGTTAAATGAATATTTTTCATCAGTATTCACACAGGAAAAATACAATGTTGTCGAGAAGAATACTGAGATACAAGCTACTAGACTAGACAGGATTGAGGTTCTTGATTGAGTTCTAGCAATTCTGGAAAGTGGGAAAATAGATAAGTCCCCTGGGCTGGATGCGATTTAACCTTGGATACTCTGGGAAGCGAGGGAGGAGATTGCAGAGCATTTGGTTTTGATCTTTATGTCGTCATTGTCTACAGGAATAGTACCAGAAGACTGGGGGATAGCAGATGTTGTCCCCTTGCTCAAGAAGGGGAATCGAGACAACCCCGGTAAATATAGGCCAGTGAGCCTTACTTCTGTGTGGGCAAAGTCTTGGACAGGAATATAAGAGAAAGGATTTATAATCATCCAGAAATGAATAATTTCATTAGGGATAGTCACATGGTTTTGTGAAGGATAGGTTGTGCCGCACAAACCTTATTGAGTTCTTTGAGAAGGTGGCCAAACAGGTGGACGAGGGTAAAGCAGTTGATGTGGTGTATATGGATTTCAGTAAAGCCTTTGATAATGTTCCCCACGGTAGGCTATTGCAGAAGATACGGAGGAATGGGATTGAAGGTGATTTAGCAGTTTGGATCAGAAACTGGCTAGCTGTAAGAAGACAGAGGGTGGTGGTTGATGGGAAATGCTCAGCCTGGAGTTCAGTTACTAGTGGTGTACGACAAGGATCTGTTTTGGGACCACTGCTGCTTGTTATGTTTATAAATGACCTGGAGGAGGGCGTAGACGGATGGGTAAGTAAATTTGCGGATGACACTAAAGTTGGTGGAGGTCTTGACAGTGCGGAAGGATGCTGCAGGTTACAGAGGGACATAGATAATCTGCAGAGCTGGGCTGAGAAGTGGCAAATGGAGTTCAATGGAAAACAATGTGAGGTGATTCATTTTGGAAGGAGTAACAGGAATACAGAGTACTGGACTAATGGTAATGTTCTTGGTTGTGTGGATGAGCAGAGAGAACTCGGTGTCCGTGTACATAGATCCTTGAAAGTTGCCACCCAGGTTGATAGGGTTGGTAAGAATGCATATGGTGTGTTTGCTTTTATTGGGAGAGGGATTGAGTTTCGAGCCATGAGGTCCTTTTGCAGCTGTACAAAACTCTGGTGCGGCCGCATTTGGAGTATTGCGTGCAGTTCTGGTTGCTGCATTATAGGTAGGATGTGGAAGCATTGGAAAGGGTGCAGAGGAGATTTACCAGCATGTTGCCTGGTATGGAGGGAAGATCTTATGAGGAAAGACTGAGGGACTTGAGGCTGTTTTCGTTCGAGAGAAGAAGGTTAAGAGGTCACTTAACAGAGGCATACAAGATGATCAGATGATTAGATAGGGTGGACAGTAAGGACCTTTTTCCTCGGATGGTGATGGCTAGCACGAGGGGAATGAGCCTTAAATTGAGGGGAGATAGATATAGGACAGATGCCAGAGGTAGGTTCTTTACTCAGAGAGTAGTAAGGGCGTGGAATGCCCTTCCTGCAACAGTAGTGGACTCGCCAACATTAAGGGCATTTAGATGGTCATTGGGTAAACATATAGGTGACAATGGAAGAGTGTAGATGGGCTTTAGATTGGATTCACAGGTCAGCGCAACATCGAAGGCCGAACGGCTTGTACTGCGCTGTAATGGCCTGTACGGGGCTGTTTAGCACACTGGGCTAAATCGCTGGCTTTGAAAGCAGACCAAGGCAGGCCAGCAGCACAGTTCGATTCTCGTAACAGCCTCCCCGAACAGGCGCCGGAATGTGGCAACTAGGGGCTTTTCACAGTAACTTCATTGAAGCCTACTCGTGACAATAAGCAATTTTCATTTTTCATAATGTTCTATCTATCTATTTCTGCCTGCCTGAAACTTCCTCCGTGATTCATCCCTGCCGGGGTGCAGGACCCTGGTGTAGTGGAGGTGGGGATGGTAGTGAGGGGTCAGGATTGGAATGGGTATCCGGGGTGGTGAGCGCCGGCTGACCTGTGGTTTCCTGGGCCAACACCACCCACAATGTCTGCTCAAGGGCTGCCCCAGTGGCCATCCAAGACTAGCCCACTCCTCACACCCTTCTGACAGAGCGCCGAGGCACCGAGGGACATAGCCTCAAAATAAGGGGAAGTAGATTTAGGACTGAGTTTAGGAGGAACTTCTTCACCCAAAGGGTTGTGAATCTATGGAATTCCTTGCCCAGTGAAGCAGTTGAGGCTCCTTCATTAAATGTTTTTAAGGTAAAGATAGATAGATTTTTGAAGAATAAAGGGATTAAGGGTTATAGTGTTCGGGCCGGAAAGTGGAACTGAGTCCACAAAAGATCAGCCATGATCTCATTGAATGGCGCAGCAGGCTACTCCTGCACCTAGTTTTTATGTTCTTTTGTTGTTATGTTCTTATGTAACATTGTACACAGGTGTGTAATGTGAAAACATATTTTCAGATTAGTGTCCGAGCCACTATTGATAACTTTGCCCTGCACCCATGCCAAATTAACTGGTGTCTATGTTTCTGGCCTTATGGGCCCTAACGCTACATCTCGGTGCATCCCCAGGTGGTACATCAGGAGTGGTGGATGCCTGCTGTGAATCGTGCCCTGAGACCTACGACTTCTTTGACGGCCTTCTTCTGGGGCATACGTGCCTGGATGGGCCGGACTGGTGCTCGGGTGTCCCAGGTGGCATCGTGCCACCCTGTTCATTCTGCTACCCATGTGATGTGCCAGGGATTCTGAGCTGATGCGGTGTTCCGCTACCTCCTCTGTGGGACTGGGGGAGGGGGAGTCAATTCAGGTCAACTTAAAAAGAACAACTTGTAACTCACTCCCCGTGAGTTCTCCCAGTGAGCCAGAGAAGTCACAGCCAGAGTGAGACACAGCTAAGAGTGAGTTTGGGAATTTGAAGCTAGGTGGGAATCAAATTAAATTCAATCGGTAAGACTGTCCTTTTGAATTTCAGGAATTTAAATTAATCTAGAATTGTGCAGTGAAGGTTAACAAGGGCTGCCCCACCCACTTACATAACTGGTTGGCAGTTAAGTGTCAGTCACCTTAAATTTAATTTGATGTAAAGCAGGTGAGGGAGGGGGAGTCACCTCAGGCCTAATTTGAAAAGAGCAACTTGTAACTCACTCCCAGCGTTGTTTTCTTTTGGAATTGTAGTTGTATAAGTTAACCAAAGGTTTAAGACATGGCAGGAGAACCCAGACCTGTATCATGCTCCTCGTGTGCAATATGGGAGTTCAGCGACACGTCCACTGTCCCTGGCTCCTTCACGTTCAAGAAGTGTGCCCAGTCACAGCTCCTGTTAGTTCGCTTGATGGCTCTGGAACTGCGGATAGACTTACTTTGGAGCATCCGCGATGCTGAGGACACCTTGGATAGCACGTTTAGCGAGTTGGTCACACCGCAGGTGAAAGTTACTGAGGGAGATAGAAAATGGCTGACCAAAAGACAGAGCAAGAGTAGGAAGGCAGCGCAGGTGTCCCCTGTGATCATCTCCCTGCAAAACAGATATACCGCTTTGGATATTGTTGAGGCAGATGGCTCACCAGGGGAAGGCAGTAGCAGCCAGGTCCATGGCATCGTGGCTGGCTCAGCTGTGCAGCAGGGCAGGAAGAAGAATGGCAGGGCTATAGTGATAGCGGACTCAATCGTAAGAGGAATAGACAGGTGGTTCTGCGTACACAAGCGAAACTCCAGGATGGTATGTTGCATCCCTGGTGCAAGGGTCAAGGATGTTTCGGAGCGGCTGCAGGACATTCTGCGGGGTGGGGGGGGGGGGGGGGGCGGGTGAACAGCCAGCTGTCGTAGTGCACATAGGCACCAACGATATAGATTAAAAAAAACGGGACAAGGTCCTACCAGCTGAATTCAGGGAGTTAGAAGTTAAACTAAAAAGTAGGACCTCAAAGGTAGTAATCTCAGAATTGCTACATGTGCCGCTAGCTAGTCAGAGTAGGAATTTCTGGATAGATAGGATGAATGAGTGGATCGAGAGATGGTGCAAGAGGGAGGGATTCAAATTCCTGGGGCATTGGAACCAGTTCTGGGGGAGGTGGGACCAGTAAAAACCGGACGGTCTTCATCTGGGCAGGACTGGAACCAATGTCCTTGGGGGAGGGGGGTGTATACCATAGCTGTTGGGGAGGGTTTAAACTAATGTGGCAGGGGGGTGGGAACCAATTAAGGATGTAGGAAGGTAGTAAAACAGGGACAGAAACAAAAGGCAGTAAGGAGGAAAGTGTAAGGTCGAGAAGCCATAGTCAAAAATCAAGAAGGGCAACAGTACAAGGTACAGTGACTGAGGGGAGCTCAGTGAATAGGCCCAGTATTACTAAAAGGAATACAACGGGAAGTAAAAACATAAATGGTAAGCAATGGGGCAGGTGGTTACATGCAGATATGGGTTCTACGACAAGGAAAATTAGGAGAAAAGTTAAGAGGATATATAACTTAGGAGAGGTTACTGATCGAGATGTTAAGATTCAAAACAGAGGTATAAAACCAATATAAGTGTACTTTACCTGAATGCTCATAGTATTCGGAATACGGTAAATGAGTTGATGGCGCAAATCATTGTGAATGAGTATGATTTAGTGGCCATTATTGAAACATGGTTACAGGATGGTCAAGCCTGGGAGTTAAATGTCCGAGGGTATCAAACTATTTGGAAGGACAGAGTGGATGGCAAAGAAGGTGGTGTAGTTCTGTTATTTAGGGATGACACCCGGGCAATAGTAAGGGATAACATCTGTGCTATGGAGGATAAGGTTGAATTCGTTTGGGTGAAAATCAGGAATACAGTAGTAAGGCGAAAAAGTCACTGATCGGAGTAGTTTATAGGACACCAAATAATAACATTATGGTGGGGCAGGTAATAAACAAAGAAATAACTGATGCATCTAGAAATGGTACAGCAGTTATCATGGGGGATTTTAATCGACATGTCGATTGGTTTAACCAGGTCGATCAAGGCAGCCTTGAGGAGGAGTTTATAGAATGTATCCACGATAGTTTCCTAGAACAGTATGTAATGGAACCTACGAGGGAACAAGCGGTCCTAGATCTGGTCCTGTGTAATGAGACAGGATTGATTAATGATCTCATAGTTAAGGATCCTCTCGGAAGGAGCGATCACGATATGGTGGAATTTAAAATACAAATGGAGGGTGAGAAGGTAAAAGCAAACACTTAAGGAAATAAGGGAGAGTATCAATTTGAAGGAAAAAGCCTAGAAAGTGGCAAAGATTAGTGGGAGACTAGAGGACTGGGAAATCTTCAGCGGGCAACAGAAAGCTACTAAAAAAGCTATAAAGAAGAGTAAGTTAAATTATGAGAGTAAATTTGCTCAGAATATAAAAACAGATAGTAAAAGTTTCTACAAATATATAAAACAAAAAAGGGTGTCTAAGCTAAATATTGGTCCTTCAGAGGATGAGAAGGGAGATTTAATAATGGAAGATGAGGAAATGGCTGAAGAACTGAACAGGTTTTTTTGGTGGGTCTTCACAGTGGAATACATAAATAACAAGCAACTTACTGATATAAATGAGGCTATGACAGATGAGGACCTTGAGATGATTGCTACCACGAAGAAGGTAGTGATGGGCAAACTAATGGGGCTAAAGGTAGACAAGTCTCCTGGCCCTGATGGAATGTATCCCAGAGTGCTAAAAGAGTTGGCTCGGGAAATTGCAAATGCACTAGTGATAATTTATCAAAATTCACTAGACTCTGGGGTGGTCTCGGCGGATTGGAAATTGGCAAACGTGACACCACTGTTTAAAAAAGGAGGTCGGCAGAAAGCGAGTAATTATAGGCCAGTGAGCTTAACTTCCGTAGTAGGGAAGATACTGGAATCTATCATCAAGGAACAAATAGCGAGGCATCCGGATGGAAATTGTCCCATTGTGAAGACGCAGCATGGGTTCATAAAGGGCAGGTCGTGCTTAACTAATTTAGAGGATTTTTTTGACGACATTGCCAGTGCGGTAGATAATGGGGAGCCAATGGATGGTGTATATCTGGATTTCCAGAAAGCCTTTGACAAGGTGCCCCACAAAATGCTGCTGCGTAAGATAAAGATGCATGGCATGGATAGAGGATTGGTTAATTAATAGAAAGTGGAGATTGTTGCGTGTTTCTCTGGTTGGCAATCAGTAGCTAGTGGTTTCACTCAAGGATCAGTGTTGGGCCCACAATTGTTCACAATTTACATAGATGATTTGGAGTTGGGGACCAAGTGCAACTTGTCCAAGTTTGCAGACGATACTAAGACGAGTGGTAAAGTAAAAAGTGCAGAGGATACTGGAAGTCTGCAGAGGGATTTGGATCGGTTAAGTTAATGGCTCGAGTCTGGCAGATGGAATACAATGTTGACAAATGTGAGGTTATCCATTTTGGTAGGAATAACAGCAAAAGGGATTATTATTGAAATGATAAAATATTAAAACATGCTGGGTGTTCTAGTGCATGAGTCGCAAAAAGTTGGTTTACAGGTGCAACAGGTGATTAAGAAGGCAAATGGAATTTTGTCCATCATTCAGAGGGATGGAGTTTAAGACAAGGGAGGTTATGCTGCAATTGTATAAGGTGTTAGTGAGGCCACACTTGGAGTATTGTGTTCAGTTTTGGTCTCCTTACCTGAGAAAGGATGTACTGGCGCCGGAGGGTGTGCAGACGAGATTCACTAGGTTAATCCCAGAGATGAAGGAGTTGGATTGCGAGGAGAGGTTGAGTAGACTGGGACTGTACTCTTTGGAATTTAGAAGGATGAGAGGGGGATCTTAGAGAAACATGTAAAACTATGAAGGGAATAGATAGGATAGATGCGGGCAGGTTGTTTCCTCTGGTGGGTGAAAGCAGAACTTGGGGGCATAACCTCAAAATAAGGGGAAGTAGATTTAGGACTGAGTTTAGGTGGAACTTCTTCACCCAAAGGGTTATGAATCTATGGAATTCCTTGTCCTGTGAAGCAGTTGAGGCTCCTTCATTAAATGTTTTTAAGATAGAGAGAGATAGTTTTTTGAAGAATAAAGGGATTAAGGGTTATGGTGTTCGGGCCGGAAAGTCCACAAAAGATCAGCCATGATGGGCCAGATGGCCTACTCCTGCTCCTAGTTCTTATGTTCTTCTGTCTCAGGCCCTATCATCTCGTCCTTCCGACGAATGCCCGGTGACCTCTGGGCTACTACATGGGATGGCACGGAGAGCGGAGTTAACTTCTGAGTCACCCCCACCACTTGCCACTGCCAGTCCCAGAGTCCGACTGCCGCTTGTTCCAGCGTCTGCATGTGCATGACATGGTGCTCAGGTAGGGGACCACCTTTATTTTGGACTGCGTCACACCGTGCTGCAACTGTGCCACCACCTTCTGGGTGTGTGTCACATCACCCAGTGCCTGCTCCATCTCCCACTGGTACTGCGTCACCTCCCTCTGGATCTGTGCGACGTCGGCCAGCACATAGGCAATACCGCCAACGCTTTCAGACATGGCCTACTGTGAATGGGTCATACTCAATAGCGCCGCTGCGGTGCCCAGGTGGTTCTGGAACATGGCTGCCTGTGATGGGGCAGCCTTAACGCCAACCTGGGCCTCGGGGACTGCCTGCGCAGAGTGCCCCAGGCCCGGGACCTTCTGATCCGTGGCCGATACCCGCACGCCCCAGGCTTTCACCTCGGACGCCAATCCTGCGATGTTGGCCAGGTTGGCACGCATGTCCAGCACGTCGTTCTGCTCCTGAATGAGGTTCGACACCTCCAACTGCAACAGCAAGTGCTGTATGCTCGCGGGCAACCCCTCAATTAGTCCCTGTCTCTGCGAGTACTCCTCCACAATCGATGGGAATGTCCATTCCAGGAGCCTGAAACTTGTCTGGATGGCAGCTTGTCCCTGGAGATGGCCGGCCCTCCGACTATCCGCTCCTCGGTACGCCCAACCTTCACCTGCTGTCCTGGAGCATGTGTGTGTTGCGCACTCACGAGTTCCCTCGGCGCCTCTTCACTAATGTCCCCAACCGAGGTGAGTGTCCCTGGGATGCAGGAGGGTGCTGAAGAAAGCTGTGATGCAAAATCTGTGCCATCCTAGGACTGGGGTTCCAGGATGTCCTAGGTCGCGTGTCATCGGGTTGATGGTCCCCGTCTGTGTTGGTGTCATTATCGCTCGTCGACAGCTGAGGTTCCGGGGATGTGGCTGGGGTAGGGGGTGGGGGACACCAGAGGAGCCCGCCCCATCACGAGGAGCTCCTGCAAGACACAAGACAAGATGCATGATTGGGGGAGAGGGGGCCGCTGAAAAAGGGGAAAAATCAGTACAGACCGTACAGTTGATTGTTGAGAAGTATGTTTCCCAGGGTATTTATTGACCGTGACCTGCTTTGATACACATTTGTAATAAAATACATTTTAAAAAGATGCATGATTAGACACCGGGCTGATTGGAGTGGTGTGTGTTGGGGACGGTGCGCATTTTGGAAGGGGGAAGTAGGAGTGGACGTGGAGCGGGGGTGTGGGGAGTGGTGTGAGGGTACTGTGTGTGTGAGGGTGGTGTGAGGGTGTGATGGGTCTGGGTGAGGGTGGTGTGTGGGTGCTTTTTGGGGGTGGCACCACGTGTCATGAGGAACCACAAGTCAGTGGTCTTATTTCTTTGCCAATGCCGGTCTACAACCACTGCCTTTTGTTAGTCCACATACCACATTCAGGGCCCGCCGCTCTGCTGTGGAGAATTGCCGCAGGTCCGGCGGCCCCCCTCCAGTCTTCTCCATGCTCCTGGTCATTACATGACTTTTTCCTGGTTTGGGGGGGGGGGTGTTCATAGAACAGGAAATGTACACTGTTAGAATTCCGATGTACACTGTTAGAATTCCGATGCATGGGGGTGAGTAGCTGTAGGCTTCTGTGGCGAAGGCACCTGGCCATGGCAACTGAAATGGTGATGGGTTGTGATGCACATAGGTACATAGAAGATAGGAGCAGGAGGAGGCTTTTTGGTCCTTCGAGCCTGCTCTGCCATTCATGACGATCATGGCTGATCATCCAACTCAATAGCCTAATCCTGCTTTCTCCCCATAGCTTTTGCTCCCATTTCGAGCCGCCTCTTGAATATATTCAAAGTTTTAGCATCAACTACTTCCTGTGGTAATGAATTCTATGGGCTCACCACTCTTTGTGTGACAAAATGACTCCTTATATCTGTCCAAAATGGTTTACCTTGAATGCGCGGTGGGGTTTCGATGCCCTCCGGGTGGGGGTGGGGTTATTGGTATGTGGGACGGTGGTTCGTGCTCGACCCACAGTGCTCCATACTCACCATGTCTGCTCTGAGGAGATTGTGCAGTTCCTTCCAGCACTGCTGTCTGATCCGGATGGTGTTGCTCACTGCACTGACAGTCTTCCACCTGTGCACAGGCATGGCAAACAGCTGTGGAAGAGAGTCTGCTTCCTCAGCCATGGTACATAGCGCCTCTCTTCCACAGCCTCTAGCAGAGGCCCGAGCTCAGCATCCATAAAATGGGGTGTCACTTTCCTCGCTGGGATGGTGCATGTGGGGAGTGCAGTTTATATACAAGGCTGCAGTTTGTCAGCCTCATCAGTGTCAATCGCAAACCCAGCTATTCCCACACCATTGCTCGTCGGAATCGACCGTGTTCCACTGTGCTAGTTCCTAAACGATAGCTGAATCGGTCGAGGTGCTGTCGCGGAAGTCCATGAATCCTGCCCTGGCGTTGACACTTTGTCTCAAGAATGGACACTTCCGCCACCTAAGTGAAAGGAAAAACAGTTTCAGATGATGGTTTCCTTTATAAAACGTTGCTTTCTGTTTATGATTTTTATTTTAGATTTATTCATGTCTCTGTAGTTTCAGAAATGCAACACTCACAGTCATTCTGGAGAAAGAGAGAAGGTTCTTATCTTTGTCTGCAGCCTGTAATGGTTTTCCTGTCGATTAATTTGTACTGTCCCGTTATCTGCAGTTTTTGGAATACACATATTCTGAAGAGAACATTGAGGAGAGAGGCAGAGACGCCTTCCTCCTGTGTTTTCAGGAGACAGACCGAAACTCCCTGGGACTCTGAAAATCATTCCAATGGGTTAGGATCAAATCACCACCCGTTACCCTGGAGAGTACGGTCTTTTGCGTCACGTCATTGGCCACCAGCCAATCAATCAAACTAGGACACACCCCATCTCTCTCTCTGGTGCTGACAAGTTTGAAGTTGCTGTTCAAACCAGCAGAAGTTAGTAGTGTCCCCTCTGTGACTTCTGAATTCTGCTGCTTGACTTAAAGATACATGCCCATTAATCATCTATGGATCAAAAATAATAACAGTAAAATGGAAGAAAGGGGAAATAAGGAAGGACGCATTCACAGCTGAAGGCATTATAATTCGATTAAGAAGTCTGGAACATGTGGATAGTCTTAGCATTAATCGATTGATCTAAACCAGTTTGTGAATGTGCTTGACTAAAGGAAATTTGCCATGCTTACCTAGGCCAACATGTGATTGTCGACAAACAGCAACATTTTTGAACCTCAAAGTGCTCTACGAAACTTGCTTCGTAGAGGAAGCCTAAGGAACTACGCATATGCCACAAACGTGGCTTCGCAATGATGACGACATCACATGAAATAATAAAGAAAAAAATCAAATTGCCACATTTTCTCTCCTGTGCCGCCCACTTTACGATTGCTGTTAATGGGCCAAAACGCCTCACTGAAACCCAATTTCGAGCTTTTGAATTTATTCTGAATAATAATAATAATCTTTATTGTCACAAGTAGGCTTACATTAACACTGCAATGATATTACCGTGAAAAGCCCCTAGTAGTCACATTCCGGAGCCTGTTCGGGTGCATGAGGGAGAATTCAGAATGTCCAAATTGCCTGACAGCAAGTCTTTTGGGACGTGTGGGTGGAAACCAGAGCAGAAATGGGGAGAACGTGCAGACTCCTCACAGACAGTGACCCAAGCCAGGAATCGAACCTGGGACACTCTTTTTCCCTCTTTTTCCCTCTTTTTGGTTCCCTCACCCACTGCTGCAGTCCCAGTCTAGCAGCTATGTCCTATCGGACCCGGCTAGCTCGGTCTGTGGTTTCCTTGCCCAAGTTTAACCTGATGTCATGAGATTTCATGGTGTCGATATTGTGGACACTCAGGGCAACTCCCTCACAAAGACCACTGTGCCAACACCTCTGCTGGGTCTGTCCTGCCAGTGAGATGGCGTACCTAAGAATGGTGATAGTAGAACAGTACAGCACAGAACAGGCCCTTCGGCCCTCGATGTTGTGCCGAGCAATGATCACCCTACTCAAACCCACGTATCCATCCTATACCCGTAACCCAACAACCCCCCCCTTAACCTTACTTTTTAGGACACTACGGGCAATTTAGCATGGCCAATCCACCTAACCCGCACATTAATGGACTGTGGGAGGAAACCGGAGCACCCGGAGGAAACACACGCACACACGGGGAGAACGTGCAGACTCCTCACAGACAGTGACCCAAGCCAGGAATCGAACCTGGGACACTGTGCTATGAAGCAACAGTGCTAACCACTGTGCGACTGTGCCGCCCAGGGGAGGTGGTGTCGCTCTGGTATTTTAGGATAACATCAGGATGGCAATGAGAGATGTTATAGGATCTATGGAGAAAAAAGTTGAATCAGTTTGAGTGGAAATTAGAAATAGTAAGGAGAAAAGGTAACTGAAATGAAATGAATGAAATTTGCTTATTGTCATGAGTAGGCTTCAAACAAAGTTACTGTGTAAAGCCCTTAGTCGCCACATTCCGGCGCCTGTTTGGGGAGGCTGTTTCGGGAATCAAACCGTGCTGCTGGCCTGCTTGGTCTGCTTTCAAAGCCAGCGATTTAGCCCTGTGCTAAATGGCCTGTATGATCAGCATAGTCTATAGGCTATCCAATTGCTGTCAGGCGGGCAACAAAAAATGATGCATGTGGAAATGGGACGAAATTACCACGGGGGAATTTAAACTACATGACGTTTGGTCAAACCAGTCGGTCAAGGCAACCCTCGAAGCACAGAATCATTGAATCCCTACAGTGTAGAAGGAGGCCACTCGCCACATCTAGCCTGAACCGACCATTTGAACGATCACCCAGCACTCATTCTATCTCCGTCCTATATCTGTAACCCCAACTAATCTTTGGACGCTCAGAGGCAATTTAGCATGTCCAATCCACCTAACCTGCACATCTTTGGACTATGGGAGGAAACCGGAGCACCTGGAGGAAACCCATGCAGACACGGAGAGAAAGTGTAAACTCCGTACAGTCACCCGAAGTCAGAATAGAATCTGGGTCCCTGGCGCTGTGAGACTGTACTTCCCCTTGACGAGGAGTTCAGAGAATGTATCCGTGATAGTTTCATCAAACAGTATGCAATGGAACCTACGAGAGAGTAAGCTATCCTATATCTGTTCCTGTGTATTGAGGAATAATAAATTATCTCATAGTTCGAGATCCTCCCGGAATGGATGATCACAGTGTGATTGAATTTAAAACACAGATGGAGGGTGAGAAGGTAAAATTCAACACCAGTGTATTGTGCTTTAACGAAGAAGACTACAATAAGATGACGGAAGAACATAGAACAGTACAGGACAGAACAGGCCCTTCGGCCCTCGATGCTGTGCCGAGCCATGATCACCCTACTCAAACCCACGTATCCACCCTATACCCGTAACCCAACAGCCCCCCCCCTAACCTTACTTTTTAGGACACTACGGGCAATTTAGCATGGCCAATCCACCTAACCCACACATCTTTGGACTGTGGGAGGAAACCGGAGCACCCGGAGGAAACCCACGCACACACGGGGAGGACGTGCAGACTCCGCACAGACAGTGACCCAGCCGGCAATCGAACCTGGGACCCTGCAACTGTGAAGCATTTATGCTAACCACCATGCTACCGTGCTGCCCACGCCACCATGCTACCGTGCTGCCCACACCACCATGCTACCATGCTGCCCACACCACCATGCTACCGTGCTGCCCACTGAGTTGGCTAAGGTAGACTGGGAGCAAATACTCTATGGTGGGACAACCGAGGAACAGTAGAGGAATTTCAAAGTGATTTTTCACAGTGCTCAGCCAATGTATAAACCAGTGAAAAGAAAGCACTGGAGGAAAGGGGATAATCAGCCATGGATATCTCAGGACATAAAGGAGGGTATCAAATTGAAAGAAAAAGAATACAAAGTGGGAATGACTAATGTTTATAAAGGGAGGTTTACAAAAGGCGGGTAACTATCCACCAGTTAGCTTGAGTTCTGTAGTTTGGAAAATGCTTGAATTTATCATCAAGGAAGAAACAACGAGACATCTGCATGGGAATTGTCCCATTAGGCATCATGGGTTCATGGAAGGCAGCTCATGTTTAACTAATTTACTGGTATTCTTTGAGGACAGTACAAGCGCGATGGACTACGGGGAACCAGTGGATGTGGTGTATCTGGATTTCCAGATGCCGCACAAATGGCTGCTGCATAAGACAAAGGTGCACGGCACATGTATCAGCATGGATAGATGACTGGTTAACTAACAGGGAAAAAGCGGGGAGAAATGGGTGTTTTTCTGGTTGGCGATCAGTGGCTAGTGCTGTCCCTCAGGGATCAGTATTGGGAACGCAATTGTTTACAATTTACATTGATGATTTGAAATTAGGGACCAAGTGAAATATGTCAAAGTTCGCAGATGACATGAAGGTGAGTGGTAGAGCAAAGTGAAAGTCTTCAGAGGTACACAGAAAGTTTAATTGAGTAGGCAAGGATCTCTGGCAGATGTTGTACAATGTTGGTAAATGTGAGGTCATCCATTTTGGTCGGAACAATAGGAAAATAGACTATTATTTAACTGTTAAAAAATTGCAGTATGCTGCTGCGCAGAGAGACCCGGGTGACTTTGTGCATGCATCGCAAAAAGTTGGTTTGCAGGTGCAGCAGCAAATTGGAACATCGAACATAGAACATTACAGCGCAGTACGGGCCCTTCGGCCCTCGATGTTGCGCCGACCCATGAAACCATCTGAAGCTTATCTGACCTACACTATTCCATTTTCATCCATATGTCTATCCAGTGACCACTTAAATGCCCTTAAATTTGGCGAGTCTACTACTGTTGCAGGCAGGGCGTTCCACACCTCTACTACTCTCTGAGTAAAGAAACTGCCTCTGACATCTGTCCTATATCTACCACCCCTCAATTTAAAGCTATGTCCCCTTGTGTTGGTCATCACCATCCGAGGAAAACGACTCTCACTGTCCACCCTATCTAACCCTCTGACTATCTTATATGTCTCTATTAAGTCACATCTCAGCCTTCTCCTCTCTAACGAAAACAACCTCAAGTCCCTGAGCCTTTCCTCGTAAGACCCTCCCTCCATACCAGGCAACATCCTAGTAAATCTCCTCTGAACCCTTTACAAAGCTTCCACATCCTTCCTATAATGTGGTGACCAGAACTGCACGCAGTTCTCCAGGTGCGGCCGCACCAGAGTTTTGTACAGCTGCAGCATGACCTCGTGGCTCCAAAACTCAACCCCCCTACTGATAAAGGCTAGCACACCATATGCCTTCTTAACAGCCCTATTAACCTGGCTGGCAACTTTCAGGGATTTATGTTACTGGATGCCAAGATCTCTCTGTTCATCTACACTACTAAGAATCTTACCATTAGCCCAGTACTCTGCATTCCTGTTACTCCTTCCAAAGTGAACCACCTCACAATTTTCTGCATTAAACTCCATCTGCCACCTCTCAGCCCAGCTCTGCAGTTTATCTATGTCCCTCTGTAACTTATAACATCCTTCAGCACTATTCATAACTCCACCAACCGTCGTGTCAGCTGCAAATTTACTAACCCATCCTTCTACACCCTCTTCCAGGTCATTTATAAAAATGACAAACAGCAGTGGCCCCAAAACAGATCCTTGCGGTACGCCACTAGTAACTGAACTCCAGGATGACCATTTGCCATCAAGCACCACCCTCTGTCTTCTTTCAGCTAGCCAATTACTGATCCAAACCGCTAAATCACCTTCAATCCCATACTTCCGTATTTTCTGCAATAGCCTTCCGTGGGGAACCTTATCAAACGCCTTACTGAAATCCATATACAGCACATCAACCGCTTTACCCTCATCCACCTGTTTGGTCACCTTCTCAAGAAACTCAATAAGGTTTGTGAGGCATGACCTACCCTTCACAAAACCGTGTTGAGTATCGCTAATCAACTTGTTCTTTTCAAGATGATTATAATCCCTATCTCTTATAACCGTTTCCAACATTTTACCCACAACCGAAGTAAGGCTCACAGGTCTATAATTACCAGGGTTGTCCCTACTCCCCTTCTTGAAAAGGGGACAACATTTGCTATCCTCCAGTCTTCCGGCACTATTCCTGTCGACAAAGACAACATAAAGATGAAGGACAAAGGCTCTGCAATCACCTCCCTGGCTTCCCAGAGAATCCTAGCATAAATCCCATCTGGCCCAGGGGACTTATCTATTTTTACACTTTCCAAAATTGCTAACACCTCCTCCTTGTGAACCTCAATCCCATCTAGCCTGGCCGACTGTACCTGAGTATTCTCCTCGACAACATTGTCTTTCTCCAGTGTAAACACTGATGAAAAATATCCATTCAACGCTTCCCCTATCTCCTCTGATTCCACACAGAACTTTCCACTACTATCCTTGATTGGCCCTAATCTTACTCTAGTCATTCTTTTGTTCCTGATATACCCATAGAAAGCCTTAGGGTTTTCCTTGATCCTATCCGCCAACGACTTTTTGTGTCCTCTCCTCGCTCTTCTTAACTCTCCCTTTAGGTCCTTCCTGGCTAACTTGTAACTCTCAAGTGCCCTAACTGAGCCTTCATGTCTCATCCTAACATAAGCCTTCTTCTTCCTCTTGACAAGTGCTTCAACTTCCTTAGTAAACCACGGTTCCCTTGCTCGACAACTTCCTCCCTGCCTGAAAGGTAAATACTTATCAGGGACACGCAGTAGCTGTTCCTTGAAAAAGATCCACATTTCAATTGTGCCCATCCCCTGCAGTTTCCTTCTCCATCCTATGCATCCTAAATCTTGCCGAATAGCATCATAATTGCCTTTCCCCCAGCTATAATTCTTGCCTTGCGGTATATACCTATCCCAGCCCATCGCTAAAGTAAACATAACCGAATTGTGATCACCATCACCAAAGTGCTCACCTACATCTAAATCTAACACCTGTCCTGGTTCCTTACCCAGTACCAAATCCAATGTGGCATCGCCCCTTGTTGGCCTGTCTACATACTGTGTCAGAAAGCCCTCCTGCACACACTGCACAAAAACTGACCCATCTACAGTACACAAACTATAGTATTTCCAGTCAATATTTGGAAAGTTAAAGTCCCCCATAACAACTACCCTGTTACTCTCGCTCCTGTCGAGAATCACCTTTGCAATCCTTTCCTCTACATCTCTGGAACTATTCCGAGGTCTATAGACAACTCCCAACAGGGTGACCTCTCCTCTCCTGTTCCTAACCTCGACCCATACTACCTCAGTAGACGAGTCCTCAAACTTCCTTTCTGCCGCCGTAATACTTTCCTTGATTAACAATGCCACACACCCCGTCTTTTACCATCTTCTCTGTTCTTACAGAAATATCTAAATCCTGGAACCTGCAACAACCATTCCTGTCCCTGCTCTACCCATGTCTCCGAAATCGCCACAACATTGAGATCCCAGGTACCAACCCTTGATGCAAGCTCACCCACCTTATTCCGGATGCTCCTGGCGTTGAAGTAGACACACTTCAAACCAGCATCTTGCTTGCCGGTGCCCACTTTCGAACTTTTAACCCTATACCTGACCTCACTACTCTCAACATCCTGTACACTGGGACTACAATTTAGGTTCCCATCCCCCTGCTGAATAAGTTTAAACCCCCCCGAAGAGCACTAGCAAATCTCCCCCCCAGGATTTTGGGACCCCTCTGGTTCAGGTGTCGACCATCCTGATTGTAGAGGTCCCACCTACCCCAGAATGAGCCCCAATTATCCACGAAACCAAAACGCTCCCTCCTGCTCCATCCCTGTAGCCACGTGTTCAACTCCTCTCTCTCCTTATTTCTCACTTCGCTAGCACGTGGCATGGGTAACAACCCAGAGATAACAACTCTGTTTGTTCCAGCTCTCAGCTTCCACCCTAGCTCCCTGAATTTCTGTCTCAAATTCCCATCTCTCTTCATACCTATGTCGTTGGTACCTATGTGGACCACGACTTGGGGCTGCTCCCCCTCCCCCTTAAGGATCCTAAAAATACGATCAGAGACATCACGAACCCTGGCACCTGGGAGGCAACACACCAACCGTGAGTCTCTTTTGTTCCCACAGAACCTGCTGTCTGTTCCTCTAACTATGGAGTCCCCAATGACAAGTGCTCTGTTCCTCTTCTCCCTTCCCTTCTGAGCAACAGGGACAGACTCTGTGCCAGAGACTTGTGCCCCATTGCTTACCCCTGGTAAGTCCCCCCCCCCCCCCCAACAGTATCCAAAACGGTATACTTGTTATTGTGGGGAACGACCACAGGGGATCCCTGCACTGCCTGCTGGTTCCCTCTCGTTCAACTGACGGTAACCCATCTACCTTCTTCTTTTACCTGAGGTGTGACTACCTCCCTATAACTCCTCTCAATAACCCCCTCCGCCTCCTGAATGATCATCCAGCTCCAGCTCCAGGTCCCTAACGCGGTTCTCGAGGAGCTGGAGTTGGGTGCACTTCCTGCAGATGTAGTCAGCAGGGGCACTCGAGGTGACCCTTTCCTCCCACATTCTGCAGGAGGAACATTCAACTGACATAACCTCCATTCCTCTGAACTAACTTCCCAACTACTGAAAACGAAAAAAAAATAAAAATTGTTAGTTTAGCAATCCGACGGACAGAATTTTTTTTTTGGTTAGAGGAGTAGGATGGGTGGGGGACACTACGTAAGTAGTGTTTCGGGTAAAGCTGTCACTCGAGAACAGCCTCTTCACAAACCACCTTCAACTTACGCTGACCACACTGCATGCATGCAAATCTGCCCGGAACAGCCAATCAGAAGCTCTGCTGCCCTCTGCTGGATGCTTGCCTTCACTCAAACACCTCGGGTCACTTGCGCAGGTACACCTTCAACTTACGAAGGCAAATGGAATTTTGTCCTTCATTGCTAAAGGCATGGAATTTAAAAACAGGGAGGGCAGCACGGTAGCATGGTGGTTAGCAAAAATACTTCACAGCTCCTGGGTCCCAGGTTCGATTCCCAGCTGGGTCACTGTCTGTGCGGAGTCTGGACGTCCTCCCCGTGTGTGCGTGGGTTTCCTCCGGGTGCTCCGGTTTCCTCCCACAGTCCAAAGATGTGTGGGTTAGGTGGATTGGCGATGCTAAATTGCCCGTAGTGTCCTAAAAAGTAAGGTTAAGGGTGGGGGTTGTTGGGTTACGGGTATAGGGTGGATACGTGGGTTTGAGTAGGGTGATCATGGCTCGGCACAACATCGAGGGCCGAAGGGCCTGTTCTGTGCTGTACTGTTCTATGTTCTATGTTATGTTGCAGCTGGATACGGTCCTGGCGAGGCCACATCTGGAGCACTGTGTTCTGTTTTGGTCTCCTCAGATGTACTGGCAATGGAATTGGAATAGGCATTGAGATGCAGAAAAGGGAGCAAGATGTGGCAAAGAGAAATAGAAATAGAAATGGGGAGGTGCAATGAGAGAGAGAGATACAGAGGACAAAGCAAAAGAGGGAGTGGGAAAAACAAAAGAGAGAGACTTCCAGCTTATGGCACTGGAAATTAGCAGGGAGTTGCCAGAGGGTAGAGGAGAGCTTAGCCTTAGAATGGATCTCCTAGGTGATCAGCTGTATTCCCCGTCGGCGTGATCCCCCATTTCACTGGCAGGGCACTCAGAGCCACAGATTTCCTGATGGCGTGGAGGTGCCCAGAATGGGATACGCCCTTGGCTGACTGGAGGATCCCGCTGCTGGCTAATGCGTCCTGCAGCAGAATGGAGAATCTGTACGATATATTTATATTTATACAGGCTTTCCCAAAATTGGAAGATAATGAGTCGGAAACGTCTTATACGGCTTTTGAGACAATAGCGAGCCAAATGGAGTGGCCAGGAGCAAAGTGACCATGACCCATACAGAGTAAATTGACGGGGCGGGCACAGGAAGTTTATGCTTCCCTGTCAGAGAGAGTGTGTAAAAAGTATGAGGAGCTAAGAAAGCTATTCTGTATGTATTTGAATTTGGGAGTTTTGCTCGCGTCAATCTGGAGGATTTAAACCATTATTTTAAAACTAGTATATTGGGGAGGGTGGAGGAGGGGAAAGAATGTTTGCAAAGAAGGTGTAATAAGTGAAGGGGAAATAGAGAACCAAAATAAGTGAACATCATGGCATTAGGGCAGCACGGTAGCACAAGTGGCAAGCACTGTGTCTTCACAGCGCTAGGGTCCCTGGTTCAATTCCCTGCTGGGTCACGATCTGTGCAGAGTCTGCACATTCTCCTCCGGGTGCTCTGGTTTCCTCCCTCCCACAGTCCAAAGACGTGCAGGTTAAGTAGAGTGGCCTGATAAATTGCCCTTAGTGACCAGAGGTTAGGAGGGGTTATTAGGTTACGGGGATAAGGTGGAAGTGGTTCGAGTGGCCTCCTTCTGCACTGTATGTTCTATGTGCTATGTTCTATCACCCTCAAACAGTGCAAAAAAGGTGACAAGTGTGAGAAGGGAGGTGGTCAATGCAGGATTGAGGGTATTGTACCTAAATGCGTGCAGTATATGGAAGAAGGCATGAGCCTTGATGTGCACATTGAAATTGGCTGGTACGATATCGTGGGCATCACGGCGATGTGGCTGCAAAGGGACTAGGGCTGGGATCTAAATATCCAAGTATATGTGCTCTATTGAAAGGACAGGCAGATGGGAAAAGGGGGCGGGGTTGCATTGTCAGGAAGGAATGAAATTAAACCGATAGCAAGGAGCGATATTGGATCAGAAGGCATAGAATCTCTATGGTATTGATGACCCGCAAAGGTTACTGACCCTGATGGGAGTTATGTACAGGCCCCCTAACAGTAGTCAGGATGTGGGGCAGAAAATAAATCAGGAGATAGAAAGGCATGTAAAAAAGGCAATATTACAATCATCATGGGTGATTTCAATATGCAGGTGGGTTGGGAAAATCAGGTTGGTAGTGGATCCCAAGAAAAGGAATTTTTGGAATGTCTAAGAGAGGATTTCTTGGAGCAGCTTGTGACAGAGCCTACTAGAGAACAGGCAATTCTGGATTTGGAGATCTGTAATGAGGCAGACTTGATCAGGGAACTTAAGGTGAAGGAACCCTTAGGCAGCAGCGACCACAATATGATAGAATTTACCCTGCAGTTTGAGAGGGAGAAGCTGGAATCAAATCTAACGGCATTACAATTGCAGAAGGGTAACTACAAAATCACGAAGGAAGAGTTGATTGGAAAAGGAAAGTAAGAAGTGTTACACCACCAGGTTAAAGTC
Source organism: Scyliorhinus canicula (assembly GCF_902713615.1). Taxonomy (NCBI): domain Eukaryota; kingdom Metazoa; phylum Chordata; class Chondrichthyes; order Carcharhiniformes; family Scyliorhinidae; genus Scyliorhinus; species Scyliorhinus canicula. The sequence continues at coordinate 104,799,092 of NC_052162.1, read as the reverse complement.
CAACAGGTTTGTTTCAAGTCACTAGCTTTCAGAGCACTGCTGCTCCTTCCTCACACTTCTTAATATGCTCACCCCAGTCCAACGCCGTCATCGCTACATTATGGAAGAGGAAAGATAGTGGGACAGCAATGACAGGGTTTTTTGGTGGGTTATTCGGGAGGCAAAGCAGAAATTCGGCCAAAGGAGGATGGAACATGCCAAGGGGAGGACAATGCATCCATGGCTGACGGGGGACAGCAGAAAAGCAAAAGAAAAAGCATACAAAGTGAAAAGGAGTAATGGAAGCCAGAGGATTGGGAAGCCATTAAAAGTGAACAGAGAACAACTAAAAAAACAATCGGGAGGAGGGTGGGGGGTGGGGGGTGCGGAAATGAAATATGAGTGTGGGCTAGTTATTAATGTAAAATAAGAAAATAAGTGCTTTTTTTACTATTTTTAAAAGGTGAGCGAGAGGCAAAAATCGACATTGGATCACTGGAAAATGAGGATGGAGAAGTAATAATAGGAAACAAATAAATGGCAGAGGAACTGAATAGTTACTTTACATCTGTCTTCACGGTGGAAGACACCAGTGGGATACCGGAGGTCTAGGATAATCAGAGGGCAGAGGTGAGTGCAGTGTCCATCACCAAGGAGAAGGTTCTTTGGAAACTGAAAGGTCTGAAGGTGGATAAGTCACCTAAACCAGATAGGCTACACCCAGGGTTCTAAGAGAGATAGCTGAGGAGATTGTGGAAGCATTGGTGGTGATCTTTAAGGAATCACAGGAGGCAGGCAGAGTGTCAGAGGACTGAAAAGTGGCTAATGTAGCACTGCTGTGTAAGAAGGGAGGGAGGCAGAGGACGGGATATTATAGGCCGGTGAGCCTGGCTTCAGTCATTGGTAAGATTTTAGAGTCCATTATTAAAGATGAAATCGCCGAGTACTTCGAAGTGCTTGATAAAACTGGACTGAGTCAGCACGGCTTCGCCAAAGGGAGGCCCTGTCTGAAAAACCTCTTAGAGTCCTTTGAGGAAGTAACAAGGAAGTTAGAGAAAGGAGAACCAGTGGACGTGATTTATTTAGATTTCCAGAAGGCCTTTGACAAGTTGCCGCACAGGAGATTGTTAAATAAGCTGAGAGCCCATGGTGTTAAGGGTAATATTCTAACATGGATAGAGGATTGACTGACTGGCAGAAGGCAAGAGTGGGGATCAAGGGGTCTTTTTCAGGATGTCAGCCGGAGACTAGTGGCGTGCCTTAGGCGTCGGTGCTGGGAACATGACTTTTTGCAATAAACATTAATGATCTGGAAGAAGGAACTGAAGGCACTGTTGCTACGTTTGCAGACGATACAAAGATCTGCAGAGCGACAGGTAGTATTGAGGATGCAGGCGGGCTGCAGAAGGATTTGGACAGGCGAGAAGAGTGGGCATTGAAGTGGCAGATGGAATACAATGTGGAAAAGTGTGAGGTTATGCAGCTCGGAAGGAGAAATGGAGGCATAGACTATTTTCTAAATGGGGAAATGCTTCGGAAATCAGGAGCAAAAAGGGACTTGGGAGTCCTTGTTTAAGATTCTGTTAAGGTTAACGTTCAGATTCAGTTGGCAGTTAGGAAGGCAAATGCAATGTTAGCATTCATGCCGAGAGGGGCTCTGAGGCTATATGAGGCACTGGTCAAACCCAATTTTGAGCATTGTGAATAGTTTTCATAAAATTGCATAGAACTTACAGGGCCATTCGGCCCATCGAGTCTGCAGCGGCCCTTACACGAGCACCCTACTGAAGCCCACATATCTACCCTATTCCCGAAACCCAGTAACCCACACTTCACATTTTGTGGGACACTAAGGGCAATTTAGCATGGCCAATCCACATAACCCGCACATCTTTGAACCGTGGGAGGAAACCGGAGCACCCGGTGGAAACCAACAGAGACACGGGGAGAACATACAGAATTCGCACAGACAGTGACCCAGCCGGGAATCGGAGCTGAAGCTGTGAAGCAACTGTGCTAACCACTATTCTACCATGCTGCCCCCGTAAACCTTTGGGCCCCATATCTAAGGAAGGATGTGCTGGCCTTGCAAAGGGTCCATGGGTGGCATGGTAGCACAGAGAGTAGCACTGTTGCTTCACAGCGCCAGGGTCCCAGGTTTGATTCCCAGCTTGGGTCACTGTCTGTGATGAGTCTGCACGTTCCCCCTGTGTCTGTGTGGGTTTCCTCCGGGTGCTCCGGGTTCCTTTCGCAAATCCTGAAAGATGTGCTTGTTAGGTGAATTGGACATTCTGAATTCTCCCTCTGTGCACACGAGCAGACGCTGGAGTTTGGCGACTAGGGGGTTCTCACAGTAACTTCACTGCAATGCTAATGTCAGCCTACTTGTGTCAATAATAAAAGCCTAAAAAAGATTAAGGACGTTCACAAGAATGATCCCTGGAATGAACAGCTTGTCGTATTGATTGCTGTTATCGTGCGCGGCACATTGGTTGCTGAGTGAGGGTTTGCGAAGGGGATTAATTAAAAAAAAAACTTACTGTTGGCTGTTTCCAGTTGAATCCGGTCGGAGTGAGGACAGAGTGACTGCTGGGTAAGTAGTTAAGATATAAATTGTTTGCGCGGGCCCATAACAACTGATTGCTGTTATCGTGCAGGGCGCAGTGGTTGCTGGTTAAGTTTTTTTTCTACCTGCATTTACGTTGGTCTAACCACTATGCTACTGTGCTGCCCCCGTACACTTTTGGGCCCCATATCTAAGGAAGGATGTACTGGCCTTGGAATGGGTACAGAGGGGGTTCACAAGAATGATCTCTGGAATGAAGAGCTTGTATTAATTGCTGTTATCGTGCGGGGTGCAGTGGTTGCTGAGTGAGTGCTTGCTCAGGGGAGTAAATTTTTTAAAAACTTACCGTTGCCGGTTTCCAGCTGAATCCGGTCGGAGTGAGGACAGAGTGACTGCTGGGTAAGTAGTTAAGATTTAAGTTGTTTGCGCGGGTCCATAACAACTGATTGCTGTTATCGCGCAGGGCGCAGCTGGTTAGGTTTTTTATTTTTACCT